>NC_086453.1:376004335-376104035 GCF_028390025.1 Pseudophryne corroboree
TGCAAAGTGCAAGACATCGATAGAACAAACTCTCTTTATTACTTAACAAACGCTTAAATGGCTTTGAAATAATAAGAAAACATTGACCCATTGTAATGAAAGACTCTGAACTCAAGACCATCTCGCTTATAGCACAACACTTAGGGCTATATTGCTGTATGCAGTAAGCAGCACATTCTCAAAGCCCTGTTTTGGCCTACCTACTTCTTCCATTGATATTTTTTCCTTGAGGATCAAGTTAGATCTTTGACTCAGTGAGAGTTCGCAAGAAAGGGAAAAACAATCCAAGAAGACAAGTTTTAAATGATCACCTTGACGCACGTTGGCGGCTCCTCCAGCTGACAAACCGATGCAAATAGAACGATCTACGTTCATACATGAAGAGTGAGAGAGGTTTCGGAATAAGTTCTGTTTGCATGGGGGTGAAGCTGGGCATATTACTGCTTCATGTACCAAGCGCCCTGCGCATTCAGGAAATGGAAAAGCCTATCTGGTTTCGGGGGAACGCGGACGATGTTAGAAACTATCCATTGCGTCTCTCTCTAGGTCGCTCACAAAGCTATTCCTCCAAGTGTCTTCATCTATTCACGCGCAGATGGAAATAATATTTAGTCTGAGATCATGTCAAAGCTCAATTTGCCCGATTCACTATTTTCTCCTCTTTCTTTCTCTGACGTCCTAGTGGATGCTGGGAACTCCGTAAGGACCATGGGGAATAGCGGCTCCGCAGGAGACTGGGCACAAAAAATAAAAGCTTTAGACTAGCTGGTGTGCACTGGCTCCTCCCCCTATGACCCTCCTCCAAGCCTCAGTTAGATTTTTGTGCCCGAACGAGTAGGGTGCAAGCTAGGTGGCTCTCCTGAGCTGCTTAGAAGCAATAGTTTAAATAGTTTTTTTATTTTCAGTGAGTCCTGCTGGCAACAGGCTCACTGCATCGTGGGACTAAGGGGAGAAGAAGCAAACTCACCTGACTGCAGAGTGGATTGGGCTTCTTGGCTACTGGACATTAGCTCCAGAGGGACGATCACAGGTTCAGCCTGGATGGGTCCCGGAGCCGCGCCGCCGGCCCCCTTACAGAGCCAGAAGAGCGAAGAGGTCCGGAGAAAGCGGCGGCAGAAGACGTTCCTGTCTTCAAATAAGGTAGCGCACAGCACTGCAGCTGTGCGCCATTGCTCTCAGCACACTTCACACTCCGGTCACTGAGGGTGCAGGGCGCTGGGGGTAGCGCCCTGAGACGCAATAAAAACGATATAAAAACCTTATATGGCTAAAAAAAAATGCATCACATATAGCTCCTGGGCTATATGGATGCATTTATCCCCTGCCAGTTTCCTGAAAAAAGCGGGAGAAAAGGCCGCCGTGAAGGGGGCGGAGCCTTTCTCCTCAGCACACAAGCGCCATTTTCTTTCACAGCTCCGCTGGAAGGACGGCTCCCTGACTCTCCCCTGCAGTCCTGCACTACAGAAACAGGGTAAAACAGAGAGGGGGGCACTATTGGCAGCTAATATATAAATACAGCAGCTATAACAGGGAGTAACACTTATATAAGGTTATCCCTGTATATATATAGCGCTCTGGTGTGTGCTGGCAAACTCTCCCTCTGTCTCCCCAAAGGGCTAGTGGGGTCCTGTCCTCTATCAGAGCATTCCCTGTGTGTGTGCTGGGTGTCGGTACGATTGTGTCGACATGTATGAGGAGGAAAATGATGTGGAAGCAGAGCAATTGCCTGTGTTAGTGATGTCACCCCCTAGGGAGTCGACACCTGACTGGATGGTAGTAATTAAAGAATTACGTGACAATGTCAGCACTTTGCAAAAAACTGTTGACGACATGAGACAGCCGACAAATCAATTAGTGCCTGTTCAGGCGTCTCAGACACCGTCAGGGGCGCTAAAACGCCCGTTACCTCAGATGGTCGACACAGACCCTGACACGGATACTGAATCCAGTGTCGACGGTGACGAGACAAACGTAATGTCCAGTAGGGCCACACGTTACATGATCACGGCAATGAAGGAGGCATTGAACATTTCTGACACTACAAGTACCACAAAAAAGGGTATTATGTGGGGTGTGAAAAAACTACCAGTGGTTTTTCCTGAGTCAGATGAATTAAATGAGGTGTGTGATAGAGCGTGGGTTTCCCCCGATAAAAAACTGCTGATTTCAAATAAATTATTGGCACTATACCCTTTCCCGCCAGAGGTTAGGGCACGTTGGGATACACCCCCTAGGGTAGATAAGGCGCTCACACGCTTATCAAAACAAGTGGCGTTACCGTCTCCTGATACGGCCGCTCTCAAGGAACCAGCTGATAGAAGGCTGGAAAATATCTTAAAAGGTATATACACACATACCGGTGTTATACTGCGACCAGCGATCGCCTCAGCCTGGATGTGCAGCGCTGGAGTGGCTTGGTCGGATTCCCTGACTGAAAATATTGATACCCTGGATAGGGACAGTATATTATTAACTATAGAGCATTTAAAGGATGCATTACTATATATGCGAGATGCACAGAGGGATATTTGCACCCTGGCATCTAGAGTAAGTGCGATGTCCATTTCTGCCAGAAGAACGTTATGGACGCGACAGTGGTCAGGTGATGCGGATTCCAAACGACATATGGAAGTATTGCCGTATAAAGGGGAGGAGTTATTTGGGGTCGGTCTATCGGACCTGGTGGCCACGGCAACGGCTGGAAAATCCACCTTTTTACCCCAGGTCACCTCTCAGCAGAAAAAGACACTGTCTTTTCAAACCCAGTCCTTTCGTCCCTATAAGGGCAAGAGGGAAAAAGGCCGCTCGTTCCTGCCCCGGGGCAGAGGAAGGGGAAAAAGACTGCACCATGCAGCCTCTTCCCAGGAGCAAAAGCCCTCCCCCGCTTCTGCCAAGTCCTCAGCATGACGCTGGGGCTCTGCAAGCAGACTCGGGCACGGTGGGGGGCCGTCTCAAGAATTTCAGCGCGCAGTGGGCTCACTCGCAAGTGGACCCCTGGATCCTGCAGGTAGTATCACAGGGGTACAAATTGGAATTCGAGACGTCTCCCCCTCGCCGGTTCCTGAAGTCTGCTCTACCAACGTCTCCCTCCGACAGGGAGGCAGTATTGGAAGCTATTCACAAGCTGTATTCCCAGCAGGTGATAATCAAGGTACCCCTCCTACAACAGGGAAAGGGGTATTATTCCACGCTGTTTGTGGTACCGAAGCCGGACGGCTCGGTGAGACCAATTTTAAATCTAAAATCTTTGAACACTTACATAAAAAGGTTCAAATTCAAGATGGAGTCACTCAGAGCAGTGATAGCGAACCTGGAAGAAGGGGACTATTTGGTATCTCTAGACATCAAGGATGCTTATCTCCATGTCCCAATCTACCCTTCTCACCAAGGGTACCTCAGGTTTGTGATACAAAACTGTCATTATCAGTTTCAGACGCTGCCGTTTGGATTGTCCACGGCACCACGGGTCTTTACCAAGGTAATGGCCGAAATGATGATTCTTCTTCGAAGAAAAGGCGTATTAATTATCCCTTACTTGGACGATCTCCTGATAAGGGCAAGGTCCAGGGAACAGTTAGAGGTCGGAGTAGCACTATCTCAGGTAGTGCTACGTCAGCACGGGTGGATTCTAAATATCCCAAAATCACAGCTGATTCCAACACGTCTACTGTTCCTAGGGATGATTCTGGACACAGTCCAGAAGAAGGTGTTTCTCCCGGAGGAGAAGGCCAGGGAGTTATCCGAGCTAGTCAGGAACCTCCTAAAACCAGGACAAGTGTCAGTGCATCAGTGCACGAGAGTCCTGGGAAAAATGGTGGCTTCTTACGAAGCGATTCCATTCGGAAGATTCCATGCAAGAACTTTTCAGTGGGATCTGCTGGACAAATGGTCCGGATCGCATCTTCAGATGCATCAGCGGATAACCCTATCTCCAAGGACAAGGGTATCTCTCCTGTGGTGGTTACAGAAGGCTCATCTTCTAGAGGGCCGCAGATTCGGCATTCAGGATTGGATGCTGGTAACCACGGATGCCAGCCTGAGAGGCTGGGGAGCAGTCACACAGGGAAGAAATTTCCAGGGCTTATGGTCAAGCATGGAAACGTCTCTTCACATAAATATCCTAGAGCTAAGGGCCATCTGAAAATGCGACCCGGACCATTTGTCCAGTAGGTTCCACTGGAAAGTTCTTGCGTGGAATCTAACGAATGGGATTGCTTCGTAGGAAGCCACCATTTTTACCCAGAACCCTTGTGCATTGATGCACTGAGACTTGGTTCGGTTTTAGGAGGTTCCTGACTAGCTCGGATAACTCCCTGGCTTTCTCTTCCGGGAGAAACACCTTTTTTCTGGACTGTGTCCAGGAACATCCCTAGGAAACAGAAGACAAGTCGTCGGAACCAGCTGCGATTTTGGAATATTGAGAATCCAATCGTGGTGCCGCAACACTACCTGAGATAGTGCTACACCGACTTCCAACTGTTCCCTGGATCTTACCCTTATCAGGGAATCGTCCAAGTAAGGGATAACTAAAATTCCCTTCCTTCGAAGGGATATCATTTCGGCCATTACCTTGGTAAAGACCCGGGGTGCCGTGGACCATCCCTACGGCAGCGTCTGAACTGATAGTGACAGTTCTGTACCATAACCTGAGGTACCCTTGGTGAGAAGGGTAAATTTTGACATGAAGGTAAGCATCCTTGATGTCCCGAGACATCATGTAGTCCCCTTCTTCCAGGTTCGCAATCACTGCTCTGAGTGACTCAATCTTGAATTTGAACCTCTGTATGTAAGTGTTCAAAGATTTTAGATTTAGAATCGGTCTCACCGAGCCGTCTGGCTTCGGTACCACAATAGTGTGGAATAATACCCCGTTCCCTGTTGCAGGAGGGGTACCTTGATTATCACCTGCTGGGAATACAGCTTGTGAATGGCTTCCAAAACTGCCTCCCTGTCAGAGGGAGACGTCGGTAAAGTCGACTTTTGGA
Source organism: Pseudophryne corroboree (assembly GCF_028390025.1). Lineage (NCBI taxonomy): Eukaryota > Metazoa > Chordata > Amphibia > Anura > Myobatrachidae > Pseudophryne > Pseudophryne corroboree. Next base: position 376,009,321 of record NC_086453.1, read on the forward strand.
AACGGCGAGGGGGAGACGTCTCGAATTCCAGTATGTACCCTTGAGATATTACCTGAAGGGTCCAGGGGTCTACTTGCGAGTGAGCCCACTGCGCACTGAAATTCATTGAGAACGGGCCCCCACCGTGCCTGAGCTTGTAAGGCCCTAGCGTCATACTGAGGGCTTTGCAGAGGCGGGAAAGGGTTTCTGTTCCTGGGAACTGGGTAATCTCTTCAGCCTTTTTCCTCTCCCTCTGTCACGAGCAGAAAAGAGGAACCTTTTGTCCGCTTGCCAACAAAGGACTGCGCCTGATAATACGGCGTCTTATTTTGAGAGGCGACCTGGGGTACAAACGTGGATTTCCCAGTTGTTGCCGTGGCCACCAGGTCTAAAAGACCGACCCCAAATGTCCCCTTTCAAAGGCAATACTTCCAAATGCCGTTTGGAATCCGCATCACCTGACCATTTTACTGGTAGAATTGGACAACGCACTTATACTTGATGCCAGTCGGCAAATATTCCGCTGTGCATCATGCATATATAGAAATGCATCTGTTAAATGCTCTATAAGCAATAATATACTATCCTTATCTAGGATATCAATATTTCCAGTCAGGGAATCCGACCATGCCAACCCAGCACTGCACCTCCAGGCTGAGGCGATTGCTGGTCGCAGTATAACACCAGTATGTGTGTGAATACATTTTTGGATACCCTCCTGCTTTCTATCAGCAGGATGCTTAAGGGCGGCCATCTCATGAGAGGGTAGAGCCCTTGTTCTTACAAGCGTGTGAGCGCCTTATCCCCCCTAGGGGGTGTTTCCCAACGCACCCTAACCTCTGGCGGGAAAGGGTATACAGCCAATACTTTTTAAGAAATTATCAATTGTTATCGGGGGGAAACCCACGCATCATCACACACCTCATTTTATTTCTCAGATTCAGGAAAACTACAGGTAGTTTTTCCCTCACCGAACATAATACCCCTTTTTGGTGGTACTCGTATTATCAGAAATGTATAAAACATTTTCCATTGTCTCAATCATGTAACGTGTGGCCCTACTGGAAATCACGGTTGTCTCTTCACCGTCGACACAGGAGTCAGTATCCATGTCGGCGTCTGTATCTGCCATCTGAGGTAACGGGCGCTTTAGAGCCCCTGACGGCCTATGAGACGTCTGGACAGGCACAAGCTGAGTAGCCGGCTGTCTCATGTCAACCACTGTTTTTTTATACAGAGCTGACACTGTCACGTAATTTTCAACAGTACATCCACTCAGGTGTCGACCCCCTAGGTGGTGACATCACTGTTACAGACACTCTGCTCCGTCTCCACATCATTTTTCTCCTCATACATGTCGACACAAACGTACCGACACACAGCACACACACAGGGAATGCTCTGATAGAGGACAGGACCCCACTAGCCCTTTGGGGAGACAGAGGGAGAGTATGCCAGCACACACCAGAGCGCTATATATATATATATACAGGGATAACCTTATATAAGTGTTTTTCCCCTTATAGCTGCTGTATGTTTTAATACTGCGCCTAATTAGTGCCCCCCTCTCTTTTTTTAACCCTTTCTGTAGTGTAGTGACTGCAGGGAAGAGCCAGGGAGCTTCCCTCCAACTGAGCTGTGAGGGAAAATGGCGCCAGTGTGCTGAGGAGATAGGCTCCGCCCCTCCCGTTTTTCTGTATATTCTGGCAGGGGTTAAATGCATCCATATAGCCCAGGAGCTATATGTGATGTATTTTTTGCCATGTAAGGTATTTTTATCATGTTTTATTGCGTCTCAGGGCGCCCCCCCCAGCGCCCTGCACCCTCAGTGACCGGAGTATGAAGTGTGCTGAGAGCAATGGCGCACAGCTGCAGTGCTGTGCGCTACCTTATTGAAGACAGGAACGTCTTCTGCCGCCGATTTTTCCGGACCTCTTCGCTCTTCTGGCTCTGTAAGGGGGCCGGCGGCGCGGCTCCGGGACCCATCCAGGCTGGGCCTGTGATCGTCCCTCTGGAGCTAATGTCCAGTAGCCAAGAAGCCCAATCCACTCTGCACGCAGGTGAGTTCGCTTCTTCTCCCCTTAGTCCCTCGATGCAGTGAGCCTGTTGCCAGCAGGTCTCACTGAAAATAACAAACCTAAACTAAAACTTTCACTAAGAAGCTCAGGAGAGCCCCTAGTGTGCACCCTTCTCGTCGGGCACAGAAATCTAACTGAGGCTTGGAGGAGGATCATAGGGGGAGGAGCCAGTGCACACCAGTTAGTCCTAAAGCTTTCTTTAGATGTGCCCAGTCTCCTGCGGAGCCGCTATTCCCCATGGTCCTTACGGAGTCCCCAGCATCCACTTAGGACGTTAGAGAAATATGTTTCCAGGACGGCTGGAGTCAGAAAATCTGACTCGCTGTTTATACTGTATGCACCCAACAAGCTGGGTGCTCCTGCTTCTAAGCAGACGATTGCTCGTTGTACAATTCAACTTGCACATTCTGTGGCAGGCCTGCCACAGCCAAAATCTGTAAAAGCCCATTCCACAAGGAAGGTGGGCTCATCTTGGGCGGCTGCCCGAGGGGTCTCGGCTTTACAACTTTGCCGAGCAGCTACTTGGTCAGGGGCAAACACGTTTGCTAAATTCTACAAATTTGATACCCTGGCTGAGGAGGACCTGGAGTTCTCTCATTCGGTGCTGCAGAGTCATCCGCACTCTCCCGCCCGTTTGGGAGCTTTGGTATAATCCCCATGGTCCTTACGGAGTTCCCAGCATCCACTAGGACGTCAGAGAAAATAAGAATTTACTTACCGATAATTCTATTTCTCATAGTCCGTAGTGGATGCTGGGCGCCCATCCCAAGTGCGGATTGTCTGCAATACTTGTATATAGTTATTGTTACAAACAAATCGGGTTGTTTATTGTTGGAAGCCATCTTTTCAGAGGCTCCTACGGTTATCATACTGTTAACTGGGTTCAGATCACGAGTTGTACGGTGTGATTGGTGTGGCTGGTATGAGTCTTACCCGGGATTCAAGATCCTTCCTTATTATGTACGCTCGTCCGGGCACAGTATCTTAACTGAGGCTTGGAGGAGGGTCATAGGGGGAGGAGCCAGTGCACACCAGCTAGTCTAAAGCTTTTATTTTTTGTGCCCAGTCTCCTGCGGAGCCGCTATTCCCCATGGTCCTTACGGAGTTCCCAGCATCCACTACGGACTATGAGAAATAGAATTATCGGTAAGTAAATTCTTATTTTCTCTCTTACAGAAGTGAACGGGAGCAAGATTCCTGACCCCAGGAGACGGCTATGCACAGATACTTATGGAACACTTCATTAACAGAAAATTCCATTCATGGTCTTCCTCACTGTCATTCATTCACTTATCTTGGGGAAGTCTTCAGTGGACTGGCGCTTGGCAAATTCGGTCATGAGGTTCCTTCTGTCGAACCAAATGTCTTGCTCTTGTTAAGCAAAAAAAGAACACTAAACTCGTTAAGATTTCCTCAGCAAGTGATGTACCACCACAATAAGCATCATTTCAGGATATCCTGGGCAAACAAATGCAGAGATATTTCCTATCATCTGATAGGAATGCCCAGTTGAGTTACTCCCAGGGAAGATCCCTCCAAGCGGTTGAGCATTTCTTTTACCAATGCCTGAGTCTGAAGCCATGGTTGAATATACCAAGAGGAATCTGAAGAAAGGTTCCATTAGGAAGCATAATTTGCCCACTGGAGCAGATTTCTTTTATGTAAAGAAAAAGTATGGCAGATTACAGCCGTGTATTGACTACTGTGGTTTAAATACAATCACCAATGAGGATTGTTATCCTTTGCTACTTATTTCAGAGTTTGTCAACAGAATTAAGGGCGCTACCATCTTCTCTAATGATGAAGAACCATCAGTTAAAGAGACCAAACCTGTCTCTTGTCAGTCACTTAGGTATCTAACATCTAGGCATAACTGTTGTTCCCCTCAAGCTACATACAAAGAGTATGCAGTGGTGACATGCTTCTCCATTCCCAGGGCACTCTGGAGTCAAGGAAACTTCAGAAAGTAGTGTTTAGAGATATTTGTTGATAAGAGTTGATATTTGAGACTGTTTCAACATGTCAAGACAAGCTCCTTTATGTCCTTTATTAAATTACCAGTTCCAGAACATCCTTGGTCTCGGTCTGATAGATTCTCCAAGACTTGGTACCTTGAAAAGGACTTCCTTCAGCTACTAAGCTAGCAGCATGTTTTATAAAAGAGATCCTTTGATTGCATGGATTTCCATTAAAGAAAACATCAGACACACAGGAGATCAATTAGGATTAAATGACAGTGCAGGCAGGTGTACTCTCTGTTTGGAATGGGGTATGTCAGGAGCAGACTGACTTACAGAATAGAGATCAGTATAGCTTCCAAAATCACTGCAGAACATAAATCATTGCCAAGCAGAAATCTCTGAAGACCAACACCGGAGACCATGACTAGTAACTGTCAGTGCAGTGTGATAGTCGATCCTCCGACTCACTGCTCTTCCATTGGAGCTCTGACTGCCCCCCCCCCCCCCCCTCCCTCCCTCCCATTGGTGCATATCAGCCTGTGCCTTCAGATCAGTGCAATTTTCGGCACTGGGAGACATCCTAAGTAAATTTGCTTAAACAAAAATTTCAATTCAGAAACTCCACAGCCTAGATGGTGGCCACTATGTATATACAAACACACATTTTGTATATATAAACTGCCTTCTGTTGCAGCCAAATATTAAACATTTTGACTCATCAGTCCAGAGCATCTGCTGCTATTTTTCTGCACCCCAGTTCCTACTGTATGTTTTTGTGCACAGTTGAGTTGCTTGGCCTTACGTCCATGTCGAAGTTATGGCTTTTTGGCTGCAATTCTTCCATGAAGACCACTTTTGGCAAGACTAAACAGTAGATGGGTATACCGGTGTCCCACTGGTTTTTGCCAGTTCTGAGCTGATGGCCCTGCTGGACAGCTTCTGTTTTCGAAGGGAAGTAAGCATGATGTGTCTATCATCTGATGCACTAGGTTTCCTTGGCCGACTGCTGCGTCTACAGTCTTCAACGTTGCCCGTTACTTTGCACTTCTTCAAAAGAGCTTGAACAGCACGTCTTGAAGCCCTAGTCTGCTTTTAATTCTTTGCCTGGGAGACACCTTGCTGATTCAGTGTAACTACCTTGTGTCTTGTTGCTGTGCTCCGTCTTGCCATGATCTGTATGACCTGTGACATGAAATGATTTTCCGCAACCTCACCTTTGTAGCAGTTTGTTCCTCACCCAGTTTTAAGCATCCTACACAGCTGTTTCTGTTTCAATTAATGACTGTATTTCAACCTACACATGAAAATGATGATTATCACCTGTTTGGTATGATTGGTTAATCATACACCCGACTGAGGGCCTAATTCAGACCTGATCGTTGTTGTACGAATTAGCAAGGCGGACGATTATCGATCGACCGCGCATGCGTATGGATCGTAGTGCGCACACGCGAGTCCAAACTGCAAAAAAAAAAAAAAAAAGAGCATTTTTTTTTTATCGCTAGGCGTACGCAAGTTGATTGACAGGAAGCGTGCGTTTGGGGGTGATAACTGGCCAATCTCTGGGAGTGTCAGGAAAAACACAGGCTTGACCAATCGTTTTCAGGGAGGGTGTGTGACGTCGGCTCCGGCCCCGAGCAGCCCGTTTCTACTGCACTATAGGAGTAGGTCCTGGGCTACGCACAGACTGGAAAAATCATTAGATGGTGAGTGCGCTGCGAACGGACTTGCAGCTGACTGGCGTATCCAGAGATTTTCGCACGGTGTACGCAGACTTGCACTGGGCGAGTATTCACTCTGTCTGGACGGCGACTATCTGATCGCAAATCTCTGCAAATTCACAGAGGAGCGATTAGGTCTGAATTAGGCCCTATAATCCTGCAAAATCCCAGACTTTGCGCAAGTGTACCTAGAAGAATTGATGCAGATCTGAAGGCAAAGGGTGGTCACACCAAATATTGATTTGATTTAGATTTCTCTTCTGTTCATTCACTTTGCATTTTGTTAATTGCCAAAAATAAACTATTAACACTTCTATTTCTGATAGCATTCTTACTTTGCAGCATTTTTTCAACACCTGCCTAAAAGTTCTGTACAGTATATACAGTGCATCCGGAAAGTATTCACAGCGCTTCACTTTTTCCACATTTTGTTACGTTACAGCCTTATTCCAAAATGGAATAAATTAATTTTTTCCCTCAAAATTCTACACACAATTCCCCATAATGACAATGTGAAAAAAAAATTTTTGTGATCTTTGCAAACTTATTAAAATTAAAAAACTAAGAAATCACATGTACATAAGAATTCACAGCCTTTGCCATAAAGCTCAAAATCGAGCTCGGGTGCATCCTGTTTCCACTGATCATCCTTGAGATGTTCCTACAGCTTAATCGGAGTCCACCTTTGGTAAATTCAGTTGATTGGACATGATTTGGAAAGGCACAGAACTGTCTATATAAGGTCCCACACTGGACAGTGCATGTCTGAGCACAAACCAAGCATGAAGTCAAAGGAATGGTCTATAGACATCCGAGACAGTATTGTCTCGAGGCACAAATCTGGGGAAGGGTACAGAAAAATATCTGCTGCTTTGAAGGTCCCAATTATCACAGTGGCCTCCATCATCCGTAAATGGAAGAAGTTCGGAACCACCGAGACTCTTTCTAGAGCTGGCCTGCCGTCTAAACTAAGCGATCGGGGGAGAAGGGTCCTAGTCAGGGAGGTGACCAAGAACCCGATGGTCACTCTGTCAGAGCTACAGCATTCCGTGGTGAGAGGAGAACCTTCCAGAAGGACAACCATCTCTGCAGCAATCCACCAATCAGGCCAGTATGGTAGAGTGGCCATACAGAAGCCATTTCTTAGTAAAAAGCACATGGCAGCCGGCCTGGAGTTTGCCAAAATGCACCTGAAGGACTCTCAAACCATGAGAAACAAAATACTCTGGTCTAATGAGGCAAAGATTGAACTCTTTGGCGTGAATGCCAGGCGTCATGTTTGGAGGAAACCAGGCACCGCTCATCACCAGGCCAATACCATCCCTACAGTGAAGCATGGTGGTGGCAGAATCATGATGTGGGGATGTTTTTCAGTGGCAGGAGCTGGGAGACTAGTCAGGATAGAGGGAAAAATGAATGCAGCAATGTACAGAGACATCCTGGATGAAAACCTGCTCCAGAGTGCTCTTGACCTCAGACTGGAGCGGCGGTTCATCTTTCAGCAGGAAAATGACCCTAAGCACACAGTGAAGATATCAAAGGAGTGGCTTCAGGACAACTCTGTGAATGTCCTTGATCGGCCCAGCCAGAGCCAGGACTTGAATCCGATTGAACATCTCTAGAGAGATCTGAAAATGGCTGTGCACCGACGCTTCCCATCCAACCTGATGGAGCTTGAGAGCTGCTGCATAGAGGAATGGGCGAAACTGCCCAAAGATAGGTGTGCCAAGCTTGTGGCATCATATTCAAAAAGACTTGAGGCTGTAGTTGCTGCCAAAGGTGCATCAACAAAGTATTGAGCAAAGGCTGTGTATAGTTATGTACATGTGATTTCTTACTTTTTTATTTTTCATAAATTAGCAAAAATCACACATAAAAAAAAAAAAAACTTTTTTCACATTGTCATTATGGGGTATTGTGTGTAGAATTTTGAGGGGAAAAAAATAATTTATTCCAGTTTGGAATATGTCTGTAAGATAACAAAAATAGGAATTTAATACCTACCAGTAATTTATTTTCCCGTAGTCCGTAGGGGATACTGTGATGGTATTAGTACCATGGGGTATAGATTGGGTCCATTGGAGCCTGGCACTTTAAGAAATCTTCAGTGTGTGCTGGCTCCTTCCCTCTATGCCCCTCCTGCAGACTCAGTCTAGGAAAACTGTGCCCGAGGAGACGGACATACTTTGAGAGAAGGAAAACAGAAAAGAATAGCGGTGAAGTAACGAACCAACACACAACAATAACAAAGAATAGCATCGCTAACCAGAACAGGAAACGGGGACAGTAACAGCAGACCCAACCAAGAACTTACAACAATGATAAGCAGGACACTCGAAGCACTGAGGCGGGCGCCCAGTATCCCCTACGGACTAGGGGATACTGGGATGGTATTAGTACCATGGTGAAGTCCCAAAGCTCTCAGAACGGGTGGGAGAGTGCTGAGATCCCTGCAAAACTGATTGACCAAACTGAAGGTCCTCACTGGCCAAGGTATCGAACCTATAGAACTTCACAAACATGTTCAAACCAGACCAATTATCTGCTCGGCACAACTATAAGGCCGAGACACCACGGGAAGCCGCCCAGGAAGAACCTACCAACCTAGTGGAGTGGGCCTGAATAGAACTCAGCAGAGGCAATGCAACCGAAGAATAAGCCTGTTGGATAGTCAACATGATCAAACGAGCAATGGACTGCTTGGAAGGAGGACATCCAATTTTGGTAGCGTCGTAAAGGACAAAGAGTGAGTTATTCTTTCTGTGACGAGCAGTCCTTTTGACGTAAATCCTCAAAGCATGAACTAAATCCACGGACTTTGGCGCAACCGTCGTGTCAGACATCACCGGAACCACTATCGGTTGATTTATGTGATAAGCAGACACCACTTTCGGCAAAAGTGCGGGCGAGTCCTGAGCTCCGACCTATCCTCGTGTAATATCAAATAAGGGCTCTTACAGCATAAGGCCCCCAATTCCAACACACGCCTCGCAGAGGCCAATGCCAGCAAGATAAGATATTTCAAGTCCACCCTGTATAAAGGTTCAAACCAGTCCTATTGGAGAAAGGTCAGGACCACAGAGAGATCCCACGGAGCCGTGGGAGGGACAAAGGGCGGTTGAATGCGAAGGACACCCTTTAAGAACATCTGTAGCTCCGGAATCACAGCTAACTGCCTCTGCAAGAATATGGACGAAGCCGAAATCTGAACCTTGACGGAGCCTAACCGTAGGCCCATATCCATGCCTGTTTGCAGGAAACGGCCAAGTTGAAATTCCATATTAGAATATTTTCTACTCTCACACCAAGAAACATATTTATTCCATATACGGTGGTAATGCTTTGACGTGACTGCCTTACGGGCTTGGTCCATAGTCCAGACAACCCTGGGGGGGAAGACCTTTTCTGGCTAGAATCTCCCTCTCAATCTCCATGCTGTCAAACGTAGCCGCAGTAAATCTGGATAGATGAACGGCCCTTGCTGAAGAAGAGCTTTGAGAAGCGGCAGGGGCCAGGGCTCTTTGAGGGACATCGCTAGGAGGTCCGCATACCAGGCCTGGCAAGGCCAATCTGGGGCAATCAGAATTGCTTGAACGCATCCCTTTTTAGTCTTTTTAGAACTCTGGGAATGAGAGGAATTGGAGGGAACAGATAGATGAACTGGTGAGTCCAAGGTGCAGTCAGAGCATCCACTGCAGCTGCCTGTGGATCCCTCATCCTGGAACAGTAGCGAAGCAGTTTCTTGTTGAGCCGAAAAGCCATCATGTCTATCTGTGGGCAACCCCACCATTGAACCAGCTGTTGAAACACCTGAGGGTGAAGGCCCCATTCCCCCGAATGTAGATCATGTCTGCTGAGGAAGTCTGCTTCCCAGTTGTCCACTCCCAGAATGAAGATGGCCGATATGGCCCTGGTGTTTCTTTCCACCCAGAAGAGTATCCTGGACACCTCTTGTATTGCGGCCCTGCTTTTTGTTCCTCTTTGTTGGTTTATGTACGCCACCGCCATGGCGTTGTCCGACTGGACCTGTATGGCCTGATGCTGGAGGAGGGATGAGGCCTGTAGAAGGGCATTGTAAATCACCCGGAGTTCTAGAATGTTGATCGGAAGAGAAGACTCCCCGGACGACCATCTTCCTTGGAACTGAGCCAAACAGCACCCCAACCGCGGAGGCTTGCATCCGTTGTCAACAGAATCAAGGATTGGCATCCGAACTGTCGACCTTCCACTAGGTGGGAGATCTGCAACCACCACAATAAGGAAATTCTTGCCCTTGGCGACAGCGATATCCTCTGGTACATGTGTAGATGCGACCGATACCATTTGTCCAGCAGATCCAGCTGGAATGGGCGGGCATGGAATCTTCCTTACTGAATTGCCTCGTAGGAGGCCACCATCTTGCCTAGTAGGCAGATGCAAAGATGCACCGAGATCTTGTGTGGTTTCAGCACTGAGCGGACCATAGCCTGGATCATCAAGGCCTTATCCATAGGACGAAATACCTTCTGATATATAGTGTCCAGTATCATCCCCAGGAACTGAAGTCTCTATGACTGTTCCAGGTGGGATTTCTGTAGATTTAGAATCCACCCGTGGTTTGTAAGCAGACGTGTGGTCAGATCGATGCTCTCCAACAGACGCTCTCTGGACACAGCTTTCCTGTGAAGATCATCCAAGTAAGGGACGATGTTCACTCCCATCACTCGAAGCTGTACCCTCCTTTCCACCATAACCTTCGTGAACACCCTTGGTGCCGTGGAAAGGCCAAAGGGCAAGGCCCGAAACTGGAAGTGGTGGTCCTGTAAGGCAAATTTGAGATAAGCCTGATGAGGGGGCCATATCGGGATGTGCAAGTATGCATCCTTGAAATCCAGGGATACCAGGAATTCCCCTTCTTCTAGGCCAGTAACAACCGCTTTGTGAGACTCCATCTTGAACTTGAACACACGCAGGTACGGGTTCAGATTTTTGAGGTTCAAGATCGGTCGTACCAAACCGTCCGGTTTTGGTACTACGAATACGCTTGAGTAAAATCCTTTGTTTTGAAACAGAGGAGGGACAGGGGCAATAACCTGTGTTTGCAGTAGTTTGTGAATGGCGTCCTGCAAGTTAACTCTTGCAACAGGTGAAGCTGGTAAGCCTGACCTGAAGAATCTGTGAGGAGGGAGTGCTTGAAATTCCAACCGGTAACTTTGGGATATTAAGTTTCTTACCCAAGGATCCCGGCAGGACTACGCCCAAACCTGGGCAAAATATTGTAGTCGAGCTCTCATCTGATAGTCCCACTGCAGCTTGGGTCAACCGTCACGCGGAGGGCTTCGTGGAGGAAGATCCAGAATTCTGGTCCAATGATCCAGCGGCTGCTGGCTTGCCATATTTACCTTGATTTCCTCTAGCTGCATTTGAGGCAGGAAGGACTGCAGAGAGGGGCCGGGGTAAGGTCGTCTAGCCGGAGGAGCTGATGACAAATAGTTGGATTCACCTGTCTTTGCTTTTGAAATCCACTTGTTTAGTTCTTCACCAAACAAAGCATCCCCCGTGAAGGGAAGAGTCTCAACACCTTTCTTGGAGTCAGCATTGGCTGTCCATTGTCGCAACAATAGGGCTCTATGAGCTGACACCGACATAGATGTGGAGCGGGCATTAATGAGGCCTACCTCCTTGATAGCCTCACTTGTGAAGTTAACAGTATCTTGGATATGTTGCAGTAGAGTTAGGATCTCATCCTGAGGCATAGTGTCAAACCCCTCAATTATATTACCAGACCATTTGACCATGGCTCTTGTGATCCAACCGCAAGCAATGGTGGGTCTCTGTGAGACTCCTACTGCAGTGTAAATGGATTTGAGTGTAGTCTCAATTTTACGGTCAGCAGGGGAGATAGCACCAGGTACAGGCAGCACAATCTTACGTGACAGCCTGGACACTGAGGTATCCACAGTCGGGGGATTTTCCCACACCTTCCTATCCTCAGGGGGGAAAGTGAAGGAATTCAGCAACTGCTTAGGGGGTTTGAAATTTCTTGTCATGATTAACCCACACCTCCTTAAAAAGTGTGTTTAATTCCTTGGAGACAGGAAATGTGGCAGCAGATTTTGGTTTTACATTAAAAACAACTCTTCATCAGGTTCTGCCTCTTTATCTGGGATATTGAGGACTTCCCTAATAGAATATATTAGAGCTTCCACACCCTAAGACAGAGTATTGTCACATGTGTCTACTTCTACCTCTCCCAAATATGGCATGTCAGTGTCAGAGTCAGATTGGAGCACCTGTGGGAGTGTGTGTTTCTGTGAGACCAACAGGGGGGCGCACAGAAGCCTGTCTGTGGTCAGAAGTATGAATTAAAAAATCATCCACAGATTTTTTAAGCATTTGTCTTTCCTATCTGGCAGTAGCCAATTCAGAATATTAGATATCATCCCTTTGAAAGTATCCAGCCACGCTGGGTCCTGTGTGCTGCTTCCCTGAGAGGGAGGAATGCACTGAGTACATAGGAGAGAACCCCCAGGAGAAGGGGAAAATTTTGTGCTACATGAGGGACATACAGCCTTTTTGCCTGTCATGTTTGTACAGCAGAATACACACACACAATATAAGTGAAATAACACAGTAACAGTGATATAACACAGAACCCCAAACAGCCTGTAAGGAGTAACACAGAGAGGGATAGAACCAGCACACTATTCCTCAACAGCTAGAGCAAGGTCTAGCCGGGCATAAACTAGAGCCTTAGATAAGGGACTAGTTTCACTTTCAATATATATATTGCGCCCCCCTTTCTACAAACCCCTTGGTACCAGTACAAGGTGTTTTCATAGGGTCCTTAGAGGAGCAGCGCTTCCCTGCATGAAGCCTGGAGTCAGATGCAGCAGGAAATGGTGCCTTCTGAGCCTCCGGTCCCGCTCTCCAGGAAGCCCCGCCCCCTCAATAGCACGTGGTCCCTGCAAGATATTTATACTAGCTTTCATTATAGTTGCTTAGAAAACGGGGTTAAAACCCCTTTACTGCACCAGCGCCAGTCTGCGGATATGCAGCGGACACCACAGCCTCAGTGCCGCGTGCCCGCCGCTCCCTTATGCCGCCATAATAACTGGGGTCCCGGTTAGTGGGTCCCCGGTTATTATGTACTCACAGCAGCAACGTCTTCAGCTCTGTTAGGAGTGGCGGCATGACTGTTGGAGTGCGCGCACACCCTGGGGGTAATGCAAAACAACCCCTCAGGGGCTTTGTCCTGTCAGCGGAGATCCAGACCATTAACCCTGTAAGAGGTTGGTTCGGTCCCCCCCTATTTCCCACGATGCAGGCAGACTGGTGCTGGCCAGAGCTACCTGATAATAACAAACTAAAATAAAGTTTTTAAGAAAACTCTCTAGAGCTCCAGAGAATGCACCTGGCTCCTCGGGCACATTTTTCTAAACGGAGTCTGCACCATAGAGGGAAGGAGCCAGCACACACTGAAGATTTCTTAAAGTGCCAGGCTCCGATGGACCTGATCTATACCCCATGGTACCAATCCATCCCAGTATCCCCTAGGACAGTGGTGGCCAATGCGTGGCTCTTGAGCCACATGTGGCTCTTTCTTTATTCAAATGTGGCTCCCAACACTCAAAGTCACGTGACCACAAGAGATCTGTAAACCGCTGCACTCCAGCCAGACATGCAGCAGCACTACGTAGACCGAGAACTGAGGGAGCCAAATACACATGAGGAAGCTGGCTGGAGTGACACAAGAGGCTGCTGGCTGGAGTGACACAAGAGGCTGCTGGCTGGAGTGACACAGGCGGGTGCTGGCTGGAGTGACACAGGCGGGTGCGGGCTGGAGTGACACAAGAGGCTGCTGGCTGGAGTGACACAAGAGGCTGCTGGCTGGAGTGACACAGGCGGGTGCTGGCTGGAGTGACACAGGCGGGTGCTGGCTGGAGTGACACAAGAGGCTGCTGGCTGGAGTGAAACAGGCGGGTGCTGGCTGGAGTGACACAGGCGGGTGCGGGCTGGAGTGACACATGGGGGAACTGAAGTCTATTATGTGAATCTGGCTTTTCAATATATTTTATGTGGCTCTGGCTTTTTAAATTATTTGATGTAGAAGTGGCTTTTTCATTGTATTTTATGTTGGATCTGGCTTTTTCAATGTATTTTATACAAGGGGCGTGGCCTAGCAGGCACAAGGTCACACCCCATTTTTGCAAGTGGGCCTTCGGCTCGAAGTTGGCTCTTTGATGTACCTAACAACATTTCTTGTCTCTTTGTCTCTGACTGGTTGGCCACCCCTGCACTAGGACGTTAGAGAAATGTGGAAAAAGTGAAGTGCTGTGAATACTTTCCGGATGCACTGTACATATAAATTCTATATCTATCTAGACACATATTATACGATTTTATTATATTCCTAGACAATTATCATGTGTTGTGCAGCCTAATCTCCAACCACGCAGCATGCTACAAGCTTTCGGTGCATAGATTTGCATGTGTGTGATACATTAAGCTGCTATCAGTTCTACAGACTATTCTCACCAGCTCCAGTAACGCTGACTCTCTAATACCCTACGTCGGTTTATCCAGAACGTTCCTCAGCAGGTCCCGCAGTGCGGCCATGCTTAGTATAGCTGCAGGTTCGTAGCGCGGGTGGGGAAATAAACAACGTTCACGTCAAAACGTTCAAAGGCAATAATGGAAATACAACACATTATCCCATGTAATATAAAGTCATTGCTAACGTGACTTTCAGCAGGACTGCTCTACCCGCACGCTGGTCTTACCGAGTCGGATGTGGCACTCGGCCGGCTGTGGTATCATGGGGTGGAGGGCGGTGCAGGTAAATAATTTGCCGTTGTATGTCCGGTCGGGTTTGAAAACATAGATGTTGGAGGATTCTTTCAAGTCTCCGATCTCATTATTATTCCACTCCAACGTGATGCGCGGCAGTCCGCCAGCCCAGTCGCAGGTCAGCATTATAAACTCATTCAGCTTCGTGGCTACGGCAGAACAGTTTGGCATACCAGCCGGCCTGACTGACAAATGGAGACAGATCATATACAATATCAATCCTACTGAACAATGAAAGCGGGAGAACACCAATCAAGACCTTATACCTCTATATACCAGGACAACAGTTCTTTCCTATGGTGGCATGAGGATATCCCCCTATATATGTGCGGTATGGAGATCCCATTCTCACCGCTGGGGGTAGGAGGGCTCCATGTGTCCTATCTCGGACAGTGATGTTCACATAATGTACCACGGATACTGCAGGATGTATACAGGTGAGGGGATGCAGTCATTATGTTGAAATTTACAATGTCAACGGCTATGGCGTCATCACGGTTGAAATGTCAACATCCTGCACAGACCGGAGGGTTGGGGTTAGGCTGTAGCAGGGGAGTGTTAGGCTATGGGAGAGGATGTTAGGGTTAGGCACTAGAGGGAGCGTTAGGGTTAGGCTACGGGAGAGAAGATTAGGGTTAGGCTATGGGAGGGGAGGCTAGGGTTAGGCTACGGGAGAGAAGATTAGGGTTAGGCTACGGGAGGGGAGGCTAGGGTTAGGCTACGGGAGGGAAGGCTAGGGGTAGGGTTAGGCTACGGGAGGGGAGGCTAGGGTTAGGCTACGGGAGAGAAGATTAGGGTTAGGCAACGGGAGGGGAGGCTAGGGTTAGGCTACGGGAGGGAAGGCTAGGGGTAGGGTTAGGCTACGGGTGGGCAGGCTAGGGTTTGGCTACGGGAGGGGAGGCTAGGGTTAGGCTACGGGAGGGAAGGCTATGGGTAGGGTTAGGCTACCGGAGAGGATGTTAGGGTTAGGCACCAGAGGGAGCGTTAGGGTTAGGCTATGGGAGAGAAGGTTAGGGTTAGTCTACGGGAGGGGAGCGGAGGCTCTGGTTAGACTTAGGCTACCGGAGGGAAGGCTAGGGGTAGGGTTAGGATATGGGAGAGGATGTTAGGGTTAGGCACTAGAGGGAGCATTAGGCTATGGGAGGGGAGGCTAGGGATAGGCTACGGGAGGGAAGGCTAGGGGTAGGGTTTGGATATGGGAGAGGATGTCAGGATTAGGCACTAGAGGGAGCGTTGGGGTTAGGCTACGGGAGGGGAGGCTAGGGGTAGGGTTAGGCTACCAGAGAGGATGTTAGGGTTAGGCACTAGAGGGAGCGTTAGGGTTAGGCTATGGGAGAGAAGATTAGGGTTAGGCTACGGGAGCGGAGGCTAGGGTTAGGCTACGGGAGGGAAGGCTAGGGGTAGGGTTAGGATATGGGAGAGGATGTTAAGGTTAGGCACTAGAGGGAGCATTAGGCTATGGGAGGGGAGGCTAGGGATAGGCTACGGGAGGGAAGGCTAGGGGTAGGGTTTGGATATGGGAGAGGATGTCAGGATTAGGCACTAGAGGGAGCGTTGGGGTTAGGCTACGGGAGGGGAGGCTAGGGGTAGGGTTAGGCTACCAGAGAGGATGTTAGGGTTAGGCACTAGAGTGAGCATTAGGGTTAGGCTATGGGAGAGAAGGTTAGGGTTAGGCTACGGGAGGGGAGGCTAGGGAAGGCTAGGGGTAGGGTTAGGCTACGGGAGGGGAGGCTAGCGTTAGGCTACGGGAGAGAAGATTAGGGTTAGGCTACGGGAGGGGAGGCTAGGGTTAGGCTACAGGAGGGGAGGCTAGGGTTAGGCTACGGGAGGGAAGGCTAGGGGTAGGGTTAGGCTACGGGAGGGGAGGCTAGGGATAGGCTACGGGAGAGAAGATTAGGGTTAGGCAACGGGAGGGGAGGCTAGGGTTAGGCTACGGGAGGGAAGGCTAGGGGTAGGGTTAGGCTACGGGAGGGGAGGCTAGGGTTAGGCTACGGGAGGGAGCGTTAGGGTTAGGCTATGGGAGAGAAGGTTAGGGTTAGTCTACAGGAGGGGAGCGGAGGCTCTGGTTAGGCTTAGGCTACCGGAGGGAAGGCTAGGGGTAGGGTTAGGATATGGGAGAGGATGTTAGGGTTAGGCACTAGAGGGAGCGTTAGGGTTAGGCTATGGGAGAGAAGATTAGGGTTAGGCTACGGGAGCGGAGGCTAGGGTTAGGCTACGGGAGGGAAGGCTAGGGGTAGGGTTAGGATATGGGAGAGGATGTTAAGGTTAGGCACTAGAGGGAGCATTAGGCTATGGGAGGGGAGGTTAGGGTTAGGCTACGGGAGGGAAGGCTAGGGGTAGGGTTTGGATATGGGAGAGGATGTCAGGATTAGGCACTAGAGGGACCGGTTAGGCTATGTGAGAGAAGGATAGGGTTAGGCTGCGGGAGGGGAGGCTAGGGTTAGGCTACGGGAGGGAAGGCTAGGGGTAGGGTTAGGATATGGGACAGGATGTCAGGATTAGGCACTAGAGGGAGCGTTAGGCTATGTGAGAGAAGGATAGGGTTAGGCTACGGGAGGGGAGGCTAGGGTTAGGCTTAGGCTACAGGGGGGGAGGATAGGGGTAGGGTTAGGCTATGGGAGAAGATGTTAGGATTAGGCACTAGAGGGAGTGTTAGGCTACAGGAGAGAAAGTTATGGTTAGGCTACAGGAGTAGAGGCTAGGGGTAGGTTTAGGGAGAAGATGTTAGGGTTAGGCACTAGAGGGAGGGTTAGGCTACGGGACAGAATGTTAGTGTTAGGCTTTGAGATAGAAGGTTAGGGTTAGGCACTAGGGGTAGGGTTAAGGTGCAAGAGGGGAAGGTTTGGCACTAAGAGGACAGGTTAAACACTAGAGCAAGGTTAGGGATAGGCTACGGGAGGGGATGTTCAGTTAAGCACTAGGGAACGAGTGATGAAAGTGCAACAATAGTACTGAATGGGCAGCAGTGTAATGAGGTGGGAGTACAGGGCACGGAGTATTACGTGGGGTATAGTGGGTGTAGGAGTACATTTATAGTTACAGGAAGAACACTGTGTAACACGCATGTACTGTCATATACTGTAACAGTAGCACAGGGCTGGGCTGGGACACTGGCACAGTATTTGGTGTTGTGGTACTATTACAGTAGACAGAGCCGCGGGGTTCCTGAGCAGAACTGCGGCTCCTGCCAATACAATTAGAGTACCAGATAAATCCGTTTATTAATATGGATAAAAGATAGCTCAGGATAAGAGTGGCCCTGCAACACCCATGTTTTATATAAACGCGAAAGACGATTATTGCTTTCACGATTATATATATATATTTGGCATGTTATAATATACAGGTTAGTTTAATTTTATGCTCATACTTGCTAATGTGCATCACCTTTGTTTTTTCCCTCTTAATTTTTGTCCCATTTTACTTGGTAAACTCGTTACCTCCCAACATTTCCCCTACAGGGGTGCTCCGTAGAGGCTGCTAGGAAGATAGGCTTGGTCTGACACCATAATTATGCCCTTATTTATCAATGAGTGATACATTTCACTGTGAGTGATAAATTGCACCAGCCAACCCGCTCCTAACTGTCATTTTTCAAACCCAGCCTCTGACATGGAAGTTAGGAAGCTGATTGGCTGGTGCAATTTATCACTCACAGTGAAATGTATCACTTATTGATAAATAAGGGCATAATTGTATTACTCAGTGATGCGTGTCACAGGGAGAGAGGAGCTACTTACCAGACAAGGACGTTACTCTATTAGAGTAATGCTCTATGGCAGTATAAGCTGTGAGGCAATTCCCTAGGTGATATCATGTGCACAGATCTGTCTCACATCTCTTTACCTATACATTTTGGTAAATTACCACATACAACTGGCGGAAGAGCCGGTTCCCTCGCACTAGTGGTCGCCTCTGTAGGATAACCGTATGAGAGCTCTCTGCAGTTCTTATTCACAGTTAAAGCTTTCCAATCATCACTTACCCACTTTAGTAGCGCAGTTGATATCTCGTTTAAGCGCCGGATGGGAAATTGTACAGACGTAAGTGGTACCGTTCACTATTTCTGTCCCACTTTTTACCAGGGTTGCATTTGAGTTTGACACAATGACTATGTCCTCTTCACTTGGTAATTGCCAATAAAGCTGAGCCAGGGGCAGGCCCCCAACCCATGAACACCAGAGGGCCACGTTCCTGTAGTTATTACGTGGCAGTGCTGTGCAAGTGGGCGATCCCTCTGGTAAATCTGCACAAGAAATAGTGAGAAAGGTCCTGCAATGCATGCAACCAAATGACAAACACAAAGGACTCACAAGACGTTTTTACACAATTGAACTAAGAACCTTATTCGTGCAGGAGAGTTGTCTGTGTACCGTGGGGTGGGGGGGTGATTTCATGCGGGTGACACATTTGTGTCCAGCAGGGGGGGGGGGGGAGGGGGGGGGGTCACACAGGTGAGCAGCTTATGTACATACTCACCCCTTATTGAGGCTCTGCACAGGTCTATGACGATGACAATCGGTAGCACTGTACGGCAGCTTCTGATTGGCTGATTGGGAAATGACCTCTCCATCTGACAGTACTTACTGCAATAGCATTGACTACTGACACTGCCAAGCCGCATCTCTGTGCTGTAGTGCAGGGTGTAAGTGTATGAACCGCTTGGTGCAGGTGCTACTTACAGAAGCTGGACATTTCCCCAATTGAATGTCTGCATATAGAACCTCAATGTAACGGTGTTCTGGGAGCAGTGGGATTGCTCCAGACACTTGTGCACCAGGGCCCTCATTCCGAGTTGTTCGCTCGGTAATTTTCTTCGCATCGCAGCGATTTTCTGCTAACTGCGCATGCGCAATGTTCGTACTGCGACTGCGCCAAGTAAATTTGCTATGAAGATTGGTATTTTACTCACGGCATTACAAGGTTTTTTCTTCGTACTGGAGATCGGAGTGTGATTGACAGGAAGTGGGTGTTTCTGGGCGGAAATTGGGCGTTTTATGGGAGTATGTGAAAAAACGCTGCCGTTTCTGGGAAAAACGCGGGAGTGGCTGGAGAAACGAAGGAGTGTCTGGGCGAACGCTGGGTGTGTTTGTGACGTCAAACCAGGAACGACAAGCACTGAACTGATCGCACTGGCAGAGTAAGTCTCGAGCTACTCAGAAACTGCACAGAGAAGTCTTTTCGCAATTTAGAGAATCTTTCGTTCGCAATTTTGCTAAGCTAAGATTCACTCCCAGTAGGCGGCGGCTTAGAGTGTGCAATGCTGCTAAAAGCAGCTTGCGAGCGAACAACTCGGAATGAGGGCCCAGGTACGTAAACTAACAGTTTTGTCTGCAGCTGGGCCCACCTACACGTGCCCTCTGCAGGTGTACGGTGGTGCCAGTCAGGCATAAAGATCTCCGTATGGCCGTATACATAGTCACTGTTGGGGTGCATGGTGTACTATGATGATGCATTTTTCTCATACTAATATGACTTACGTACAACTCCAAATTAACTCCGTAACATCACTACTATATCACAAGATACAGTGTCGCTACAACATTGAGTAGAGCTCACTAGGTGCCGGGTGCTGCACGGTGAAGGGGCAGATTTACATTTTGGAGGACAAGGTTTTGCACTTCAGAATGTACTGTAATTATTCCCCTATCACTGACCAGCAGCGCCCTGCACCTAGAGGAGCACTACATCTTGTATGATAACTATAAAGGTCACGGCTACACCGAGAGATATACACACAATGTACTTACGTATGTCAGGAATGTAGCTGCAATGTCACAAGTGCTACACAAACACATTACTAGGTCATATACTGAACCACACGTCATTATTTCTTTATTATCAGTTTCTTATAGAGTGCAGCAAATTCCGTCGCACTTTACAATTAGAAATAACAGTGATAGAACAAGACTGGGTAATAACACGGACAGACAGAGGTAGGAGGGCCCTGCTCGCAAGCAATCTCATTAATACATTATAAATGAAAGCCACATGATACACATTGTTATTATAATATATACAAAAATGGGTCTGAGGAGGAGCCTCTGAAGTGGAGGCTATTTGTATCACTGCGACGTCTTTGGACACGGCAGCGACGCAATTATATGCTACTGCACTAGGAGCCTCCTACCGCCATTGCAGGTTTGAGACATCGGTGGCGCAAGTCGCAGCCATCAGCCAATAAACCTAAGCTTACTCAGGGTGGCTGCCAGGGAAGGTGCTTTGGAAGATGCAGACACTAAAAAATGGGGGCAAGACGGTCCTGTTTTGTATAACGGTTCACGATGGCGCCCCCAAATGCCAATCACAGAGGGCACTGCGTGTGATCTCCTACATAAAGATCTGCGCAGGGGCAGAGATCTTA
Source organism: Pseudophryne corroboree (assembly GCF_028390025.1). Classification (NCBI taxonomy): domain Eukaryota; kingdom Metazoa; phylum Chordata; class Amphibia; order Anura; family Myobatrachidae; genus Pseudophryne; species Pseudophryne corroboree. The sequence continues at coordinate 376,030,253 of NC_086453.1, forward strand.
ACATTGAAGCTGTACGCAATCCATCGGATTTGTGTATAACTATAAATCAGGCCCAATATCACTATTACATCATAACTTCAATGTCATTTATGAAGAGCATACTGTCACTATTACATCACAGGGTCACTACAACAATATATACTCGTATGATACAGATACGGCCTGATATTGAGTCAGATGCAGCAGCAGCACTTTGGGGTATACTACATGCCAGGTGCATATTGTTCATCAGAGACTATGGGGGTAAATGTAATAGGGTGTGAGAAGCCGGAGGGGCGGGACTTTGTGTGAGAATGCCCGTCTTTTTAAATCGTCAATCGTTTCCAAGGCAAAACCAGGTTGGTTCTACCGTGTAAATGATTGCTGCTTTAAAAAGAAGGATGCCCGCATACGTTTCTCACCTCCCAGTCATCGCCCAATACTTTATAAAGACATTTCACTGATACATAACGAGAAACATTGCTACTACAACATTATGTATGATAGATATAAGTCACTGCTGCATTTTAGGAAACAGTGGGGGTCATTCCGAGTTGTTCGCTCGTTATTTTTTTCGCAACGGAGCGATTAGTCGCTAATGCGCGTGCGCAATGTTCGCACTGCAACTGCGCCAAGTAAATTTGCTATGCAGTTAGGTATATTACTCACGGCATTACAAGGTTTTTTCTTCGTTCTGGTGAACGGAGTGTGATTGACAGGAAGTGGGTGTTTCTGGGCGGAAACTGGCCGTTTTATGGGTGTGTGCGAAAAAACGCTACCGTTTCTGGGAAAAACGCGGGAGTGGCTGGAGAAACGGAGGAGTGTCTGGGCGAACGCTGCGTGTGTTTGTGACGTCAAACCAGGAACGACACTGACTGAACTGATCGCAGATGCCGAGTAAGTCTGGAGCTACTCAGAAACTGCTAAGAAGTGTCTATTCGCAATTTTGCTAATCTTTCGTTCGCAATTTTGATAAGCTAAGATTCACTCCCAGTAGGCGGCGGCTTAGCGTGTGCAAAGCTGCTAAAAGCAGCTTGCGAGCGAACAACTCGGAATGACCCCCAGTGTCACTACAGAATGTATGAAACATACAGTGTTGCAGTTAAATAATGAGACACAGTGCTATGAAGCTACGCGTGACACCAGTGGCGGAGATTACCAAATCCCCCCCATCCCCTCCACCCCACAGGAAAATCTGCTCACCCATGTTCTCTCTGCTACACACACGCCAGGCAGGCAGTCCCAGCGGATACTGTATGTCATCTGCCCCCTGGCACTGCCAATCAGGACTGCGATAGAAGAAAGCCCTTTCAATACCAAAGACCATGCCGTGCTTTTATGGCAGACCTGTTACTTAGTGGCATCACTATTGGGGTGTGGGCTCCTCGGAGGGGCTGACACCAAAGTACCGGCTGTGCAGCGACAGGAGCCAGGTGCTGAGGTGACATTCTCTAGCAGCACTCGGCTCCCTGTTACAGAGGAGGAACTGGCAGCGCTAGTACTAGTCTCCGGGGGCAGGCCAGCGTCTCCGGAAACGCTCCAGGAACAGCATGCTGTGCACGCCCCCAGAGTGATGCAATCAGGACATCCCGGGAGGTTAGGCCCCCTTTATGACATGCCAAGCGCCCTTTTCGGACGTGTGCACTGGAAGCGGTGGGGGGTATTAAATGCGCACTGGGTGTCTCTAGACCCAGTGATGCCTTTGGATACACTGAGGGTAATTCAGACCCGATCGCTGGGATGCTAACTTTGCAGTCCTGCGTTCAGAGAGTGTACATTCACCCCGTGCAAGTGTGTGATCGCATGTGTTTGCAGAGCTGCAAAAATCCAGTATGTGCAGTGTGTGCGCAGCCCAGGACTTACTCCTACAGAGCGATGAGAACAGACTGATGTGGGCCGGAGCGGACGTCACACACACGCCCTGAAAACGCTTGGGAACGCCTGCGTTTTTCCGGACACTCCCAGTAAACGCTCAGTTACCACCCACAAATGGTCTCTTCCTGCGATCGGAATTTTCGCACCATCCTGATGCTGGTCGGCGATGCCTGTTGTTTGGCGCCGCGCATGCGCATTGCGGTGCATGCGCAGTCAAACACTGATCGCTCGCTGTGCGAAAACGCACAGCAGCAAACAGGTCTGAATCAGCCCACTGTCACTACTACATTATGATATATATGTCACTGTTACATCACCAGATACACGGTCACTACTACATTATGTATGATACATGTCACTGTTCCATCACCAGATACACTGTCACTACTACATTATGATATATATGTCACTGTTACATCACCAGATACACTGTCACTACTACATTATGTATGATACATGTCACTGTTACATCACCAGATACACTGTCACTACTACATTATGTATGATACATGTCACTGTTACATCACCAGATACACTGTTACTACTACATTATGTATGATACATGTCACTGTTACATCGCCAGATACACTGTCACTACTACATTATGTATGATACATGTCACTGTTACATCACCAGATACACTGTCACTACTACATTATGATATATATGTCACTGTTACATCACCAGATACAGTGTCACTACTACATTATGTATGATACATATGTCACTGTTACATCACCAGATACACTGTCACTACAACATTATGTATGATATATGTCACTGTTACATCACCAGATACACTGTCACTACTACATTATGTATGATACATGTCACTGTTACATCACCAGATACACTGTCACTACAACATTATGTATGATACATGTCACTGTTACATCACCAGATACACTGTCACTACTACATTATGATATATATGTCACTGTTACATCACCAGATACACTGTCACTACTACATTATGTATGATACATGTCACTGATACATCACCAGATACACTGTCACTACTACATTATGATACATGTCAGTTACATCACCAGATACACTGTCACTACTACATTATGTATGATACATGTGTCACTGCTACATCACCAGATATAGTGTCACTACATTATGTATGATACATGTCACTGTTACATCACCAGATACACTGTCACTACAACATTATGTATGATATGTCACTGTTACATCACCAGATACACTGTCACTACTACATTATGATATATATGTCACTGTTACATCACCAGATACACTGTCACTACTACATTATGTATGATACATGTCACTGTTACATCACCAGATACACTGTCACTACTACATTATGTATGATACATGTCACTGTTACATCACCAGATACACTGTCACTACTACATTATGATATATATGTCACTGTTACATCACCAGATACACTGTCACTACTACATTATGTATGATACATGTCACTGTTACATCAGATACACTGTCACTACATTATGTATGATACCTGTCACTGTTACATCACCAGATACACTGTCACTACACCATTATGTATGATATATGTCACTGTTACATCACCAGATACACTGTCACTACTACATTATGTATGATACATGTCACTGTTACATCAGATACACTGCTACTACATTATGTATGATACCTGTCACATCACCAGATACACTGCTACTACAACATTATTATTATTATTATTATTACATTTTATTTATAAGGCGCCACATGTGTTTCGCAGCGCCGTACAAAGGACAGTACAGGGGACAAAACATTGCATTACAGTAAATAAATAACAGAAATAGAGTACAGGTAACAGAGCACCACACATTCTCAAGACATAATACAGCTAAGATGTAAGTATTGAGGGAGTGATCATCGTACTACTAGAGGCTGGTGGCCATAGATGGAGATGAGCCTTTACCAGCAGGATAAAGATGGTCGTTGAGTAGGGGAGAGCTGTGAGTGAAATGTGTTGAGATGAGGGCTTAGATAACAAGAGGAAAGAGGGCCCTGCTCTGAAGAGCTAACAGTCTATTGGGGAGGGGCGACAGACAGATGACAAGAGATGCAGGCAAGTGGGAGGTAGCCTGATGGCAGTATGCAAGCAAAGCTGAGATGTTCACGGCATGAGGCAGGGGGGTGGAGGCGCGGCTTAAGCACTGGGTTATGCATCGGGAGGGTATGCTTTGATGAATAGGTGGGTTTTTAGTGCCCGTTTGAAGCTTTGCAAGGTTGGGGAGAGTCTAATGGAGCGGGGGAGTGCGTTCCACTGAAGGGGTGCAGCACGGGCAAAATCCTGAACTCGTGCATGGGAAGCAGTGACCAGGGCGGTGGAGAGGCGATGGTCATTAGTCGACCGTAGGGCGCGGGAGGGAGTATGAAGGGAAAGGAGGTTGGAGATGTAGGGAGCAGTAGAATTAGAGATGGCCTTGTATGTGAGGGTGAGGAGTTTGAAGAGGATTCTGTAGGGGAATGGGAGTCAGTGTAGATTTTGTTGAAGGGGAGTGGCAGATGTGGTGCGGCGGGAGAGGAAGATAAGCCTAGCTGTGGAGTTCAGGACAGATTGGAGGGGAGCAAGATGGGAGCAAGCGAGGCTAGTGAGGAGGACATTGCAGTAGTCAAGTCGTGAGATGACCAGTGAGTGGATGATGAGTTTAGTTGCACTCTGGGAGAGATATGGCCTGATACGAGCAATGTTGCGTAGCTGGAAACGACAGGATTGTGCCAGAGCTTGGATGTGGGGTGCAAAGGAGAGGGAGGAGTCAAGAGTGACGCCCAGGCAGCGGAGTTGGGGAACGGGGGAGATGGTGGTGTTGTCAACAATGATGGAGATATTGGTCGGGGGTGTTGCTCTGGATGGGGGGAAGATGATGAGTTCCGTTTTGTCCATGTTGAGCTTTAGAGAGCGTTCAGACATCCAGGAGGAGATTGCAGAGAGGCAGCTGGAAACCTGAGAGAGGACAGAGGGGGACAGATCAGGAGATGAGAGGTAGAGTTGTGTGTCATCAGCTTAGAGGTGGTATTGAAGGCCAAATGAGTTAATGAGCGCACCCAGGGAAGAGGTATACAGGGAGAACAGAAGGGGTCCAAGGACAGAACCCTGAGGGACACCAACAGGAAGGATGGAAGGGTGTGAGGTGGTGCTTGAGGCAGACACAGAGTAGGAGCGGTTAGTGAGGTAAGAAGAAAACCAGTCAAGGACAGTGCTAGAGAGGCCAGCGTTTTGGAGTGTGCCGAGGAGGAGAGGATGATCTACGGTGTCAAAGGCAGCAGAGAGGTCCAGAAGGATGAGCAGAGAAAAGTGGCCCCTGGATTTGGCCAAAAGCAGGTCATTGGTGACTTTCACCAGGGCAGTCTCAGTTGAGTGGAGTGGGCGAAAGCCAGATTGTAGTGGATCGAGGATGGAGTTGTCAGAGAGGTAGCTTGTGAGACGGCTGTAGACTAGTCGTTCAAGTAATTTGGAGGCGAAAGGGAGAAGAGAGATGGGGCGGTAGTTAGTGGGTGATGAGGGGTCGAGGTTGGGTTTTTTGAGAATAGGCGAGACCAGAGCATGTTTGAATGGTGAGGGGAAGATGCCGGTGGAGAGGGACAGATTAAAGAGGTGAGCAAGTTGGGAGCAGGCAGTGGGGGAGAGGGAGCGGAGAAGACGGGAGGGAAGGGGGTCCAGGGGGCAGGTGGTGGGGGGGATAAGATGAGGGAGTGGACTTCCTTTTCTGAAGTGGGATGGAAGGAGGACAGGGTGGGATAGATGGAGGGGAGGGATAAAGGGGGCAGGGGGGTAGCAGAGGGGTGACGGCGGGAGATGTCGTGTCGGATATCCTCAATTTTGGAGATGAAGAAGGAGGCAAAGTCAGTGGCAGTGAGGGAGGATGGGAGGGGAGGAGGAGGGGGGCGAAGGAGAGTGTTGAATGTATGTATGACACATGTCACTGTTACATCACCAGATACACTGTCACTACAACATTATGTATGATATGTCACTGTTACATCACCAGATACACAGTCACTACATTATGTATGATACCTGTCACTGTTACATCACCAGATACACTGTCACTACAACATTATGTATGATACATGTCACTGTTACAGCAGATACATGTTACTGTTACATCAGATACACTGTCACTACATTATGTATGATACTGTTACATCACCAGATACACTGTCACTACACCATTATGTATATGTCACTGTTACATCACCAGATACACTGTCACTACAACATTATGATATATATGTCACTGTTACATCACCAGATACGCTGTCACTACTACATTATGATATATATGTCACTGTTACATCACCAGATACACTGTCACTACAACATTATGTATGATATGTCACTGTTACATCACCAGATACACTGTCACTACTACATTATGATATATATGTCACTGTTACATTACCAGATACACTGTCACTACACAATTATGTATGATATATGTCACTGTTACATCACCAGATACACTGTCACTACTACATTATGTATGATATATGTCACTGTTACATCACCAGATACACTGTCCCTACAACATTATGTATATGTCACTGTTACATCACCAGATACACTGTCACTACTACATTATGATATATATGTCACTGTTACATTACCAGATACACTGTCACTACAACATTATGTATGATATATGTCACTGTTACATCACCAGATACACTGTCACTACAACATTATGTATGATACATGTGTCACTGTTACATCACCAGATACACTGTCACTACAACATTATGTATGATATATGTCACTGTTACATCACCAGATACACTGTCACTACAACATTATGTATGATACATGTGTCACTGTTACATCACCAGATACAGTGTCACTACATTATGTATGATACCTGTCACTGTTACATCACCAGATACACTGTCACTACAACATTATGTATGATACATGTCACTGTTACATCAGATACACTGTCACTACATTATGTTTGATACATGACACTGTTACATCACCAGATACACTGTCACTACAACATTATGTATATGTCACTGTTACATCACCAGATACAGTGTCACTACAACATTATGTATATGTCACTGTTACATCACCAGATACACTGTCACTACATTATGATATATATGTCACTGTTACATTACCAGATACACTGTCACTACACCATTATGTATATATGTCACTGTTACATCACCAGATACACTGTCACTACAACATTATGTATGATACATGTGTCACTGCTACATCACCAGATACAGTGTCACTACAACATTATGTATGATACATATGTCACTGTTACATCACCAGATACACTGTCACTACAACATTATGTATGATATATGTCACTGTTACATCACCAGATACACTGTCACTACAACATTATGTATGATACATGTGTCACTGTTACATCACCAGATACAGTGTCACTACATTATGTATGATACCTGTCACTGTTACATCACCAGATACACTGTCACTACAACATTATGTATGATACATGTCACTGTTACATCAGATACACTGTCACTACATTATGTTTGATACATGACACTGTTACATCACCAGATACACTGTCACTACAACATTATGTATATGTCACTGTTACATCACCAGATACAGTGTCACTACAACATTATGTATATGTCACTGTTACATCACCAGATACACTGTCACTACATTATGATATATATGTCACTGTTACATCACCAGATACACTGTCACTACAACATTATGTATATATGTCACTGTTACATCACCAGATACACTGTCACTACAACATTATGTATGATACATGTGTCACTGCTACATCACCAGATACAGTGTCACTACAACATTATGTATGATACATATGTCACTGTTACATCACCAGATACAGTGTCTGTGTCACTACACCATTACGTATGATACATGTCACATCACTAGATACACTGTCACTACAACATTATGTATGATACATGCACTGTTACATCACCAGATACACTGTCACTACAACATTATGTATGATATGTCACTGTTACATCACCAGATACACTGTCACTACTACATTATGATATATATGTCACTGTTACATCACCAGATACACTGTCACTACTACATTATGATATATATGTCACTGTTACATCACCAGATACACTGTCACTACACAATTATGTATGATATATGTCACTGTTACATCACCAGATACACTGTCACTACAACATTATGTATGATACATGTCACTGTTACATCAGATACATGTAACTGTTACATCAGATACACTGTCACTACATTATGTTTGATACATGACACTGTTACATCACCAGATACACTGTCACTACACCATTATGTATATGTCACTGTTACATCACCAGTACAGTGTCACTACATTATGTATGATATGTCACTGTTACATCAGCAGGTACACTGTCACTACAACATTATGATATATATGTCACTGTTACATCACCAGATACACTGTCACTACACCATTATGTATGATATATGTCACTGTTACATCACCAGATACACTGTCACTACAACATTATGTATATATGTCACTGTTACATCACCAGATACACTGTCACTACAACATTATGATATATATGTCACTGTTACATTACCAGATACACTGTCACTACACCATTATGTATGATATATGTCACTGTTACATCACCAGATACACTGTCACTACAACATTATGTATATATGTCACTGTTACATCACCAGATACACTGTCACTACAACATTATGTATGATACATGTGTCACTGCTACATCACCAGATACAGTGTCACTACAACATTATGTATGATACATATGTCACGGTTACATCACCAGATACAGTGTCACTACACCATTACGTATGATACAGGTCACATCACCAGATACACTGTCACTACTACATTATGATATATATGTCACTGTTACATTACCAGATACACTGTCACTACACCATTATGTATGATATATGTCACTGTTACATCACCAGATACACTGTCACTACAACATTATGTATATATGTCACTGTTACATCACCAGATACACTGTCACTACAACATTATGTATGATACATGTGTCACTGCTACATCACCAGATACAGTGTCACTACAACATTATGTATGATACATATGTCACGGTTACATCACCAGATACAGTGTCACTACACCATTACGTATGATACATGTCACATCACTAGATACACTGTCGCTACAACATTATGTATGATACATGCACTGTTACATCACCAGATACACTGTCACTACAACATTATGTATGATATGTCACTGTTACATCACCAGATACACTGTCACTACTACATTATGTATGATATATGTCACTGTTACATCACCAGTACAGTGTCACTACATTATGTATGATATGTCACTGTTACATCAGCAGATACACTGTCACTACTACATTATGATATATATGTCACTGTTACATTACCAGATACACTGTCACTACACCATTATGTATGATATATGTCACTGTTACATCACCAGATACACTGTCACTACAACATTATGTATATATGTCACTGTTACATCACCAGATACACTGTCACTACAACATTATGTATGATACATGTGTCACTGCTACATCACCAGATACAGTGTCACTACAACATTATGTATGATACATATGTCACTGTTACATCACCAGATACAGTGTCACTACACCATTACGTATGATACATGTCACATCACTAGATACACTGTCACTACAACATTATGTATGATACATGCACTGTTACATCACCAGATACACTGTCACTACAACATTATGATATATATGTCACTGTTACATCACCAGATACACTGTCACTACTACATTATGATATATATGTCACTGTTACATCACCAGATACACTGTTACTACACCATTATGTATGATATATGTCACTGTTACATCACCAAATACACTGTCACTACAACATTCACATGTGTCACTGTTACATCAGCAGATACAGTGTCACTACAACATAATGTATGATACATATATCACTGCTACATCACCAGATACAGTGTCACTACAACATTATGTATGATACATATGTCACTGTTACATCACCAGATACAGTGTCACTACAACATTATGTATGATATATGCACTGTTACATCACCAGATACACTGTCACTACATTATGTATGATACATGTCACTGTTACATCACCAGATACACTGTCACTACAACATTATGTATGATATATGTCACTGTTACATCACCAGATACACTGTCACTACAACATTATGTATGATATGTCACTGTTACATCACCAGATACACTGTCACTACACTATTATGTATGATATATGTCACTGATACATCACCAGATACACTGCCACTACATTATGTATGACACATATGTCACTGTTGCATCACCAGATACAGTGTCAATACAACATTATGTATACATGTCACTGTTACATCACCAGATACAGTGTCACTACAACATTATGTATGATACATGTCACTGTTACATTACCAGATACACTGTCACTACAACATAATGTATGATACATGTGTCACTTTTACATCACCAGATTCAGTGTCACTACAACATTATGTATGATATATATGTTACTGTTACATCACCAGATACAGTGTCACTACAACATTATGTATGATATATATGTCACTGTTACATCACCAGATACACTGTCACTACAACATTATGTATGATACCTGTCACTGATACATCACCAGATACACTGTCACTTCAACATTATATATTATACGTCAGTTACATCACCAGATACACTGTCACTACAACATTATGTATGATACAGGTCACTGTTACATCACCAGATACACTGTCACTACTACATTATGTATGATACATGTCACTGTTACATCACCAGATACACTGTCACTACAACATTATGTATGATACATGTCACTGTTACATCACCAGATACACTGTCACTACAACATTATATATGATACATGTCACTGTTACATCACCAGATACACTGTCACTACTACATTATGTATGATACATGTCACTGTTACATCACCAGATACACTGTCACTACAACATTATGTCTGATACATATGTCACTGTTACATTACCAGATACAGTGTCACTATAACATTATGTATGATACATGTCACTGTTACATCACCAGATACACTGTCACTACAACACTATGTCTGATACATGTGTCACTGTTACATCACCAGATACAGTGTCACTACAACATAATGTATGATACATATATCACTGCTACATCACCAGATACAGTGTCACTACAACAGTATGTATGATACATATGTCACTGTTACATCACCAGATATAGTGTCACTACAACAATGTAGGATACATATATCACTGTTACATCACCATATACTGTACATCCAAAGTTATCTCAAAAAGATATGGCTGCTGACAAGTCAATTGTGATCCCCTCACAGCTTTCTGATTACAAGAAAGAAGCTTACAGTCAACTGATGGATACGGATGTCTATGAAATATTTGAAGTAGGATCCACATCTATCTACAAAACGGAATGAATAGATCTACTGGAGAGGGCAGTTGAGGAGAACCTTCTGTTACGGAATATAGCCAAGGCGCTGGTTCCGAATTTCCCCAAAGTCCCGGGTAGGCCAATTATATCTGCAAGTGAATCACTTTACTAGGATGTCTCTCGCTATTTGGACTTTTATCTCCAGCCAGTTGATCAAGCTGAGGGAGCGTACTTGAAGAACACTACCACTTTTTTACGGATGTTGGCAGACCTAAACGAATTACCTGCGGGTACTTGGCTCTGTACTGTTGATGTTGTGAGCCTATATACCAGCATTCCTCATGATAGAGGACTTGAGGCCACCAAGAGGTTGATCACTAATAATATACAGTACCAGCGGGGACCTGATGTACTCCTTTTCATTGATTTGCTGAAACTGACCCTGTTTATAAATTACTTTTTATTTGATGGAAAGTTTTATCTAAAAGTGCGTGGGTGCGCGATGGGCTCGTGCCTTGCACCGGCGTACGCCCACACCTTTATGTTTAGTGTAGATAAGGAATTATTCTTTTCCAAATCACAAATCTCTAAACATATACAATTCTACACACGCTATACAGATGATACATTTATGATATGGACAGGGTCTAAGCAGCAATTCCTCTGTATGATGGATGAGATTAATCGATAAGACCCGAACATAAAATTTACATTTGATATTAATGAGGCACAAATTCACTTTCTTGATGTAATGAAAAGTTTACAGGATGGTTGTTTAACAACAAGTCTTTATCAGAAACCTACAGATTGCAATAACCTGGTGACATCTTCGAGCCATCATCCGGTATCCATGATAAAAGGTCTACCGTATTCTCAATTTCTACGGGTTCACAGGATCTGCAATGATCCGGTAGATGAACAACTTCAAATGGAGATAAGCAGCAATAGGTTTTTGCAAAAAGGGTACTCAAGTAAATTGAAAAAATAAGCTAAAATGAAAATGTTCGCAGTACCCAGAATGGAAACTCTGAATCCAGTTGTCCGTAATAAGAAAGAGAATTCAGTTGTTTGGGTTAACGATTTTACCTCTTTAAGTCACAAAATTGTAAAAACAGGTAAACGCTTTTGGCCTATGCTCAACACGGACAGCGATTTACCTCTATTGAAAGATAGTACCTTACTTCCTTGCTATGGGGGTCATTCAGACCTGATCGCATGCTAGCTTTTTTTGCAGCGCTGTGATCAGGTCACAACTGCGCACGCCTATGCACCACAATGCGCAGGCGCGTCGCACAGGTACAAAGCGGATTGTTACTGTGCGATGGGTTTTACGAAGAATCCATTCGTACAGCCGATTGCAAGGTGATTGACAGGAAGAAGGCGTTTGTGGGTGGCAACTGACCGTTTTCAGGGAGTGGTTGGGAAAACGCGGGTATGCCTAAGCATTCGCAGGGCGGGTGTCGGACGTCAATTCCGGTCCTGGACAGGCTGATGTGTTCGCAGCGGCTGAGTAAGTCCTGGGCTACTCAGAGACTGCACAAGATCTGTTCGCACAGCTCTGCTACACATGCGTTCGCACACTTGCACAGCAAAAATACACTCCCCCTGTAGGCGTCGACTATCTGATCGCAGCAGTGCAAACATCGCCTGCTAGCGATCAGGTCTGAATTACCCCCTATAAGGGAGGTAAAATTTGAAGGACAGGTTAGTCCATTCAGATATTTCCTCGCATGGATTATCAAAAACTACACACTTTTTGAGTAAACCCCCCCCCCCCCCCCAAGAAATTACAACTGTCTGGGGTGTCCTACTTGTGGCTTTCTGGAAGCACACTCCGCATTCGTAGTTTTGTCAAAGCCATCTTCAGTTACCTGAAACAAAAGAAGTGTTGTAACTTTTGAACCATATCTGCTATTTCAAATCTGTTCGAAGCAATAAACTTTCCAGCAAACTCTGATGTTGTTTGTCATGTTACATGACCCCCTTTCCATTTGAAAAAACCTGACTTAGATTCAAGATAGCCGATTTCAAGATGGCACCCATGTTTGGTACATACCCTAAAAGATAGCCCAGGGGGCATGGCCACGGCGGCAAGCAGTTAGAACGTGAGCTGTTGGAGCTCCCGGGACACACATCCTGAACGGACCATCCTGTGCCCTGTTCCTGCTAGGATCCTGCAGTGTGTTAAACACTGTGTTTTGCTGCGGAAGCATTTGCCCGCGGCTGGCTATAAGAGGTGCAGTCAGTGCTGGATTACGTGCCCCTGCTGTAGTGCTGCTCCCGATGGCCGGCTCCTGGCTGCAATCATTCTTCGGGAGTGGGGGAAGCTTGTAGGTGCGGTGGCCATTTTAATTTACATTATCTTCTGTATGTACTCTCTCTGTACCAATATATTGCACCTGGCTCATCTAAGTTCACAGTTCTATCTCATCTCTCAGAGCTCACCACTTATTATTACTGATCATGGTGAAACATCACCAGCAATCCGTCCGTGGCTGCCAAGCTGGAAAAATTAGCATGAAATAATGCTACTGTTCCTCAGCCTGCCTCTGGTGATTCGGATATTTCACAAGACTCCGCTACTGCCACTGCATCGCCAACGCAAGTGTCCCTTCAGCAGGTGCTGGAAGCTATAGCCAGCAGCGAGAAAAGATTATCTGATAAAACTGAAAAGGTGCAATGTGACGTCTCGCCAGGGACGTGCGGTGAGGTAAATGGCTCAGGAGGCACTGGCTAGCACCAGAGCCAGATTTACATGCAATACAGTGGGGATCGAAAGTTTGGGCACCCCAGGCAAAAATTCATTTTAATGTGCAAAAAGAAGCCAAGGAAAGATGGAAAAATCTGAAGTAAAAAAAAAAGCTGAAGTTAAAGAGAGGCTGGCTTCTACAAATGGATAATGATCCTAAACACACCTCAAAATCCACGGTGGATTACATCAAGAGGCGTAAACTGAAGGTTTTGCCATGGCCTTCACAATCTCCTGACCTCAACATAATTGAAAATCTATGGATAGACCTTAAAAGAGCAGTGCGTCAAAGACAGCCCAGGAATCTCAAAGAACTGGAAGACTTTTGTAAGGAAGAATGGGGCGAAGATATCTCAAACAAGAATTGAAAGACTCTTGGCTGGCTACAAAAAGCGTTTACAAGCTGTGATACTTGCCAAAGGGGGCAGTACAAGGTATTAACTCTGCAGGGTGCCCAAACTTTTGCAGATGCCATTTTTGGTTTTCTGTTCTTTTGATAGTGTAAATGATGGAAATAAAATAAAACTTTTTTTGACATGTTATAAGAATGTCTAATCTGTAATTTGATGCCTTTTGGAGATTTTTCCATCTTTCCTTGGCTTCTTTTTGCACATTAAAATGAATTTTTGCCTGGGGTGCCCAAACTTTCGATCCCCACTGTATATGAGCCAAAGGGTACATCTGGGCACTATACACAGGTGCAGCAGTATAAACTCCTGGAAATTTGGTGAGTTTTGATCAGAGATGTGCTGAAAAGATAGACAGGTGAGGCACTGCCTCACCTGCCATAGACTTTTTACTCCAGAGTTTGGCCTATAAAAATTATTAGAATGCAAAGAATATATATATATCGAACAAATTATTAGTATTTTTCATATACTTTATTCAGTCAAAACTGTGGTTTAAACGTTAGTATGACAGGAAAGGCTCTGCCTCACCCCACCGCACGTCACTGCGTCTCGCTGTTTAGACAAGACATGCGACGTACACGTGAGCGGGTTGGTGAAGTGGAGACATGCGTTTCTACTATGGAAGACGCCTATACTCCGCTGAAAGCTGGTTTTTCCACTCTGTCCCAACAAGTTTCCACTATGCAAACTAAGCTACTGGACATTGAGGGGCGCTTGCACAGAAACAACGTGCGCTTTGTCGGCCTATTGGAGAAGGCTCCTCTCCAGAAACCTTTCTGGAAACCTGGCTGTTTGACTTATACGGCAAAGACTCATTTACCGTTCATTTTGTTGTGGAAAGGGTGCATCGGATTCAGGCTCGCCCTCTCCTGCCTGGCGCGCCTCCTCGCACCTTTATTGCAAACTTTCTATATTATAAGGATCGGGACGCTGTCCTACGCTTAGGCCGCACTAAGGGTCCCCTAACAAGAAATAGGATGACGATCTCTGCTTTCCCGGATTTTGCCGCCAACGTCCAGAAGGACAGAGCTCATTTGTTCCAGTTAAGCTGATGGCGAGACCAAATTCTTCAACACTCCAAGGGAAGCATCTGCATGGCTGGATCGGATTGCACCAAGTGGGCGCCAAATGGTTCCGGACTTCACACGTAACGGATTGTATACCTACACTTATACAGTATGTTGTATTTTCTATGCTGGGCTAGTCTCTTAGTGTTTTACTGTTAGGGAACTGGACCGTTCTAAAGAACACTGCAAGCTCCCTTGTTCTGGTGGTCATAAATATTCATTGCGTTCACATTTTTTATTGGTAGCTGTTTGAGAAATCTAGTTGGTGTTTGCGTATTATGCTCTTGCACCACGGATTGCTGCCGATTGTTCATCGGTTACTGGCCCTCATTCCGAGTCGTTCGCTCGGTAATTTTCTTCGCATCGCAGCGTTTCTCTGCTTAGTACGCATGCGCAATGTTCGCACTGCGACTGCGCCAAGTAATTTTGCTATGAAGATAGTATTTTTACTCACGGCTTTTTCTTCGCTCCGGCGATCGTAGTGTGATTGACAGGAAATGGGTGTTACTGGGCGGAAACACGGCGTTTTATGGGCGTGTGGATAAAAACGCTACCGTTTCCGGAAAAAACGCGGGAGTGGCTGGAGAAACGGAGGAGTGTCTGGGCGAACGCTGGGTGTGTTTGTGACGTCAAACCAGGAACGACAAGCACTGAACTGATCGCAGATGCCGAGTAAGTCTGAAGCTACTCTGAAACTGCTAAGTAGTTTGTAATCGCAATATTGCGAATACATCGTTCGCAATTTTAAGAAGCTAAGATTCACTCCCAGTAGGCGGCGGCTTAGCGTGTGTAACTCTGCTGAAATCGCCTTGCGAGCGAACAACTCGGAATGAGGGCCACTGTTCTTTTTCTTCTTCTCTACGTTAGGGATAAAGTATGCCATTGTTGGGGGAGGTATACGGGGTGGGGGGATTTTCTATGTGCTTTGGTTTTTTTACTTATATGGATTTCTTTCATCTATATCGTGATATTTTTGGATACAAGTTACTATCATTATACGTCCCCCCTCCCTTCAACTATGAAGCACTCAAACTAGCTACAGCCTTCATAGCACATTCTCCTGGTACCCCTGTAATATGCTTGGGTGATTTCAATAATCTTATGAACCATTCTCTAGACAGATGGAGGGAAGCCTCTAATTCTGACCTGGGGAATGTCCCTTCAGGATTTGCTAAATATGTGGATACTATGGGCCTTATAGATATTTGGAGATATGCTAACCCCTTAGACAGATAATTTTCTTGTTGTTCCTTATCTAGAACTGACCTTGCCCTGATATCTCCTACTTTGATACCTAAAATTACCAATGTTCATTACAAACCTAGGGGAGTGTCCGATCATTGCCCTCTGTCCTTGACGGTAGATGTGGAGGGTCAGAGGGGGTCAGGCCTTTTGGAAACTTCATCCCTCATGGCTTCTCCAGTTCGGAGCTAATTCTGATCTTGAGGATTCATGGAATAAATATTTTTCTGATAATGCGGGTTCGGCATCGGTGGCAATTGTGTGGGATTCTTTAAAAGCCTTTATGAGAGAGGAACCCGGATTCATCGTATAGCCTCTCTAAAACTATTTTATAGAAAGAAAGAGGCTGAGCTAGAATCCGAGTGTCGTAGGCTGCAGGCTCTCAGATGGTTTGGCAGACTCTAGAACCCAATGGTATGAGGCTGAGTCCGCTTGGCTATCCCTTTTGAATAGTCGTAATCTACGCAGTTTACTATTTAGGTCCCACAACCACTATATGAATGCAGGCAGAAGGGGCAGCAACCTAGCACATTTGGTTCATTTTGACCGTCCTTCTAATACAGTAGCGCGACTTACCGACTCTACTGATAGGGAGGCAGATACCATCCTAGACATTGCAGATATTTTCCTCTCATTCTATAAAGACATTTACAAAGCTTGCTTAGGCTTTACTTTACCCGAAATTTGCAATCTATAGATTTGCCGATTTTGGGGGTCATTCCGAGTTGATCGCTAGCTGCTTTCGTTTGCTGCGCAGCAATTAGGCAAAAAAACTGCACTTCTGCGCATGCGGCGCAATGCGCACGCGCATCATACTATTACAACGAACTATGTAGTTTCACACAAGGTCTAGCGAAGCTTTTCAGTCGCAATGTGGCCGCAGAGTGATTGACAGGAAGAGGGCGTTTCTGGGTGTCAACTGACCGTTTTCAGGGAGTGTTCGAAAAAACGCAGGCGTGGCTGGGCGAACGCAGGGCATGTTCGGGACGTCAAAACAGGAACTGAATAATCTGAAGTGATCGCAAGCGCTGAGTAGGTCTGAAGCTACTCAGAAACTGCACAAAATTATTTTGTAGCCGCTGTGCGATCCTTTCGTTCGCACTTCTGCTGAGCTAAAATACACTCCCATTGGGAGGCGGCATAGCGTTTGTACGACTGCTAAAATAAGAATTTACTTACCGATAATTCTATTTCTCGTAGTCCGTAGTGGATGCTGGGAACTCCGTAAGGACCATGGGGAATAGCGGCTCCGCAGGAGACTGGGCACAAAAGTAAAGCTTTAGGACTACCTGGTGTGCACTGGCTCCTCCCCCTATGACCCTCCTCCAAGCCTCAGTTAGGATACTGTGCCCGGACGAGCGTACACAATAAGGAAGGATTTTGAATCCCGGGTAAGACTCATACCAGCCACACCAATCACACCGTACAACCTGTGATCTGAACCCAGTTAACAGCATGATAACAGAGGAGCCTCTGAAAAGATGGCTCACAACAATAATAACCCGATTTTTGTAACAATAACTATGTACAAGTATTGCAGACAATCCGCACTTGGGATGGGCGCCCAGCATCCACTACGGACTACGAGAAATAGAATTATCGGTAAGTAAATTCTTATTTTCTCTGACGTCCTAGTGGATGCTGGGAACTCCGTAAGGACCATGGGGATTATACCAAAGCTCCCAAACGGGCGGGAGAGTGCGGATGACTCTGCAGCACCGAATGAGAGAACTCCAGGTCCTCCTCAGCCAGGGTATCAAATTTGTAGAATTTAGCAAACGTGTTTGCCCCTGACCAAGTAGCTGCTCGCTAAAGTTGTAAAGCCGAGACCCCTCGGGCAGCCGCCCAAGATGAGCGCACCTTCCTTGTGGAATGGGCTTTTACAGATTTTGGCTGTGGCAGGCCTGCCACAGAATGTGCAAGCTGAATTGTACTACAAATCCAACGAGCAATAGTCTGCTTAGAAGCAGGAGCACTCAGCTTGTTGGGTGCATACAGGATAAACAGCGAGTCAGATTTTCTGACTCCAGCCGTCCTGGAAACATATATTTTCAGGGCCCTGACTACGTCCAGCAACTTGGAGTCCTCCAAGTCCCTAGTAGCCGCAGGTACCACAATAGGCTGGTTCAAGTGAAACGCTGAAACCACCTTAGGGAGAAATTGAGGACGAGTCCTCAATTCTGCCCTGTCCGTATGAAAAATTAGGTAAGGGCTTTTATAGGATAAAGCCGCCAATTCAGAGACACGCCTGGCTGAAGCCAGGGCCAACAGCATTACCACTTTCCATGTGAGATATTTTAAGTCCACAGTGGTGAGTGGTTCAAACCAATGTGATTTTAGGAACCCCAAAACTACATTGAGATCCCAAGGTGCCACTGGAGGCACAAAAGGAGGCTGTATATGCAGTACCCCCTTGACAAACGTCTGAACTTCAGGAACTGAAGCCAGTTCTTTCTGGAAGAAAATCGACAGGGCCGAAATTTGAACCTTAATGGACCCTAATTTTAGGCCCATAGACAGTCCTGTTTGCAGGAAATGCAGGAAACGACCCGGTTGAAATTCCTCTGTAGGGGCCTTCCTGGCCTCGCACCACGCAACATATTTACGCCAAATACGGTGATAATGCTGTACGGTTACATCCTTCCTGGCTTTGATCAGGGTAGGGATGACTTCATCCGGAATGCCTTTTTCCTTCAGGATCCGGCGTTCAACCGCCATGCCGTCAAACGCAGCCGCGGTAAGTCTTGGAACAGACAGGGTCCCTGCTGGAGCAGGTCCCTTCTTAGAGGTAGAGGCCACGGGTCCTCTGTGAGCATCTCTTGAAGTTCCGGGTACCAAGTCCTTCTTGGCCAATCCGGAGCCACGAGTATAGTCCTTACTCCTCTCCTTCTTATGATTCTCAGTACCTTGGGTATGAGAGGCAGAGGAGGGAACACATACACTGACTGGTACACCCACGGTGTTACCAGAGCGTCCACAGCTATTGCCTGAGGGTCCCTTGACCTGGCGCAATACCTGTCTAGTTTTTTGTTGAGGCGGGACGCCATCATGTCCACCTTTGGTTTTTCCCAACGGTTCACAATCATGTGGAAGACTTCTGGGTGAAGTCCCCACTCTCCCGGGTGGAGGTCGTGTCTGCTGAGGAAGTCTGCTTCCCAGTTGTCCACTCCCGGAATGAACACTGCTGACAGTGCTATCACATGATTTTCCGCCCAGCGAAGAATCCTTGCAACTTCTGCTATTGCTCTCCTGCTTCTTGTGCCGCCCTGTCTGTTTACGTGGGCGACTGCCGTGATGTTGTCTGACTAGATCAGCACCGGCTGACCTTGAAGCAGAGGTCTTGCTAGGCTTAGAGCATTGTAGATGGCCCTTAGCTCCAGGATATTTATGTGAAGTGATGTCTCCAGGCTTGACCACAAGCCCTGGAAATTTCTTCCCTGTGTGACTGCTCCCCAGCCTCTCAGGCTGGCATCCGTGGTCACCAGGACCCAGTCCTGAATGCCGAATCTGCGGCCCTCTAGAAGATGAGCACTCTGCAACCACCACAGGAGAGACACCCTTGTCCTTGGTGACAAGATTATCCGCTGATGCATCTGAAGATGCGACCCGGACCATTTGTCTAGCAGATCCCACTGGAAGGTTCTTGCGTGGAATCTGCCGAATGGGATTGCTTCGTAAGAAGCCACCATCTTTCCCAGGACCCTTGTGCATTGATGCACTGAGACTTGGCCTGGTTTTAGGAGATTTCTGACTAGTTCGGATAACTCCCTGGCTTTCTCCTCCGGGAGAAACACCTTTTTCTGGACTGTGTCCAGGATCATCCCTAGGAATAGAAGTCGTGTCGTCAGGATCAGCTGCGATTTTGGAATATTGAGAATCCAACCGTGCTGGCGCAGCACTATCTGAGATAGTGCTACCCCGACTTCCAACTGTTCCCTGGATCTTGCCCTTATCAGGAGATCGTCCAAGTAAGGGATAACTAAAACTCCCTTCCTTCGAAGGAGTATCATCATTTCGGCCATTACCTTGGTAAAGACCCGGGGTGCCGTGGACAATCCAAACGGCAGCGTCTGAAACTGATAGTGACAGTTCTGTACCACAAACCTGAGGTACCCTTGGTGAGAAGGGTAAATTGGGACATGTAGGTAAGCATCTTTGATGTCCAGAGACACCATATAGTCCCCTTCTTCCAGGTTTGCAATCACTGCTCTGAGTGACTCCATCTTGAATTTGAACCTTTGTATGTAAGTGTTCAAGGATTTTAGGTTTAAAATTGGTCTCACCGAGCCGTCCGGCTTCGGTACCACAAATAGTGTGGAATAGTACCCCTTTCCCTGTTGTAGGAGGGGTACCTTGATTATCACCTGCTGGGAATATAGCTTGTGAATGGCTTCCAATACTGCCTCCCTGTCTGAGGGAGACGTCGGTAAAGCAGACTTTAGGAAACGGCGAGGGGGAGACGTCTCGAATTCCAATTTGTACCCCTGAGATACCACCTGAAGGATCCAGGGGTCCACTTGCGAGTGGGCCCACTGCGCACTGAACTTCTTGAGATGGGTCCCCACCGTGCCTGAGTCCGCTTGTAAAGCCCCAGCGTCATGCTGAGGACTTTGCGGAGGCGGGAGAGGGCTTTTGTTCCTCGGAACTGGCTGTTTGTTGCAGCCTTTTTCCTCTCCCTCTGCCACGGGGTAGAAATGAGGCGCATTTTGCCCGCTTGCCCTTATGGGGCCGAAAGGACTGCGCCTGATAATACGGCGTCTTCTTAGGTTGAGAAGCTACCTGGGGTAAAATGTGGATTTTCCAGCAGTTGCCGTGGCTACCAGGTCTGATAGACCTACCCCAAATAACTCCTCCCCCTTATAAGGCAATACTTCCATGTGCCTTTTAGAATCCGCATCACCTGACCACTGCCGCGTCCATAAACCTCTTCTTGCAGAAATGGACAGCGCGCTAACTCTTGATGCCAGTCGGCAAATATCCCTCTGTGCATCACGCATATATAGAAATGCATCCTTCAAATGCTCTATAGTCAGTAATATACTGTCCCTATCTAGGATATCAATATTTTCAGTCAGGGAATCCGACCACGCCAGGCCCGCACTGCACATCCAGGCTGAGGCGATTGCTGGTCGCAGTATAACACCCGTGTGAGTGTATATACATTTTAGGATATTCTCCAGCTTTCTATCGGCAGGTTCCTTTAGGGCGGCCGTATCAGGAGAGGGTAGTGCTACCTGTTTAGACAAGCGTGTGAGCGCTTTATCCACCCTAGGGGGTGTTTCCCAACGTGCCCTATCCTCTGGCGGGAAAGGGTACGATGCCAATAACCTTTTAGGAATTATCAGTTTTTTATCGGGGGAAACCCACGCCTCATCACACACTTCATTTAATTCCTCGGATACAGGAAAAACTACAGGCAGTTTTTTCTCACCAAACATAATACCCTTTTTAGTGGTACTTGTATTATCAGAGATATGCAATACATTTTTCATTGCTTCAATCATGTAACGTGTGGCCCTAGTGGAAGTCACGTTTGTCTCCTCATCATCGACACTGGAGTCAGTATCCGTGTCTGTGTCTGCCATTTGAGGTAACGGGCGTTTTAAAGCCCCTGATGGCGTTTGAGACCCCTGGACAGGCACAAGCTGAGTAGCCGGCTGTCTCATGTCGTCAACTGTCTGTCGTAAAGAGCTGACACTGTCACGCAATTCCTTCCATAAGCTCATCCACTCAGGTGTCGACTCCCTAGGGGGTGACAACTCTATAATAGGCAATTGCTCTGCCTCCATCTCATTTTCCTCCTCAAACATGTCGACACAATCGTACCGACACACCGCACGCACACAGGGAATGCTCTGATAGAGGACAGGACCCCACTAGCCCTTTGGGGAGACAGAGGGAGAGTATGCCAGCACACACCAGAGCGCTATATATAGACAGGAATACCACTATAAAATGTGCTTTTCCCTTTGTAGCTGCTGTTAGTATCAAAACTGCGCCAAATTAGTGCCCCCCTCTCTTTTTTACCCTTTTCTGTAGTGCAGGACTGCAGGGGAGAGTCAGGGAAACGTCCTTCCAGCGGAGCTGTGATGGAAAATGGCGCCCGTGTGCTGAGGAGATAGGCTCCGCCCCCTTCTCGGCGGCCTTTTCTCCCGCTTTTTGGTGAGTTCTGGCAGGGGTTAAAATACACCCATATAGCCCTGGGGGTTATATGTGGTGTATTTATGCCAGCCAAGGTGTTTACATTGCTGCTCAGGGCGCCCCCCCCTAGCGCCCTGCACCCTCAGTGACCGAAGTGTGAAGTGTGCCTGAGTAACAATGGCGCACAGCTGCAGTGCTGTGCGCTACCTTGTTGAAGACTGATGTCTTCTGCCGCCGATTTTTCCGGACCTCTTCTTGCTTCTGGCTCTGTAAGGGGGCCGGCGGCGCGGCTCTGGGACCGAGCTCCGAGGCTGGGCCTGTGTTCGGTCCCTCTGGAGCTAATGGTGTCCAGTAGCCTAAGAAGCCCAAGCTGGCTGCAAGCAGGCAGGTTCGCTTCTTCTCCCCTTAGTCCCTCGATGCAGTGAGCCTGTTGCCAGCAGGTCTCACTGAAAATAAAAAACCTAAAACTAAACTTTCATTAAGAAGCTCAGGAGAGCCCCTAGTGTGCACCCTTCTCGGCCGGGCACAAAAATCTAACTGAGGCTTGGAGGAGGGTCATAGGGGGAGGAGCCAGTGCACACCAGGTAGTCCTAAAGCTTTACTTTTGTGCCCAGTCTCCTGCGGAGCCGCTATTCCCCATGGTCCTTACGGAGTTCCCAGCATCCACTAGGACGTCAGAGAAAAACTGCTAGCGAGAGAACAACTCGGAATGACCACCTCTGTCACCTGACGCGAGAGAATCTTCAGATGCCCCTACCACACTGGATGAAATGTGATCCTTTCCAGGCAGCAAAGCTCCGGGTACTGATGGTATTCCAATTGAATGATATAAAAAAACCATTCCGAATCATTTGGGCCTAGACTGTTAGAATTGTTTAATGGCCTATTCGTGGAGGGCGTTTTTCCCGGCCTCTTTGTCTGAGGCCATCATTGTGTTGCTGCCAGATTCGTATCGGCCAATTTCCTCGATTCCCACAATCGCCAAGGTATTGCCAAAGATCCTGGCCTTACGCCATAATACAGTAATTACCTCCATTATACATCCAGATCAAACTGGATTCAGGCCGGGCATGTCCTCTAGTATTAATTTACGGTGGCTTTTCACTCATCTTCAGGTATCACACGAGGGAGATTCTAATTCTGTTAGTTTCACTGGATGCCACTAAGGTATTTGATTCTGTTGAGTGGTTATACTTATGGGAGGTAATGCGTGGTATGGGCACTGGCCCCACTTTTCTCAAGTGGGTACATGTCTTGTATTATCACCCTACGGCCAGGGTCTGTGTCAATGGCTTTGTGTCCCCCTCTTTTCCTTGGTTTAGGGGGCACTAGGCCGGATTGCCCCTTGTCACCTATATTATTTGCCATTGTGCCGTTGGCCTGTGTTATAATGGCTCATCCGGACATACGTGGTTTTACAATGGGACATAGAGAAGACACTATAGCTCTGTACGCTGACAATGTGTTATTATTTTTACATGACTATGAGGTTGCCATTCCAGCGCTTTTACATATTATTTAGGACCTTGGCAAATACTCGTGATTGACTATTAATTGGAATAAATCCTCCATAATGCCTATTCGAGGCTCCCTTCCTTCTGACACTAACATAACTCTACCTCTTTGTTGGGTTACTCAATTTAAATACCTGGGTATAATTATTACTAATGACTCTGCTTATTTTATACCCAGGAACTTACTGCCGTTGCTCAAATACTTGCGGGGAAAAAACAAAACTTGGTGTAAACTTCCACTCACTGTAATGGGTAGAGTGAACCTCATCAAGAGGACAGTGCAACCTAAAATTCTGTGTATACTGCAACGCTCCCCAATTTATATCCCGACTTGTTTTTTCAGGAAATTATCACTCTCATCACTAGTATGGGCCAATAAACGCCCCAGAATCAGTTTAGACAGTCTTATCAGATCCAGAAACGATGGTGGTTTGGCTCTTCCCCACTTCCGATTATATTATTATGCCTCTCAGTTGGCGTATCTGCGCTTTTGGGTTCGGGATGATAACTCAGCCTCTTTGCATATGGCTTTAGTTCGACAGGTGGCTCCTGGATATTCCCCTTTACATGCACTACTAAGCAGCAAATCCATCACACATTGGGCCTAACCATGGCTATGATCAGATACTCTTGACATACGGGGGCCCGCCCCGCATGTCAGGCCCTACCGCCCCCCCCCCCCCCCCTACCCTGCACAAGTACAAAAGCATTCCGCAGCGGAGATGCTTTTGTACTTTAGGAGTAGCTCCCTACCAGCGCAGCTCCTCCGTGCTGGCAGGAGCTACTCGTCGCTGTGCGGGCTGTAATGGCTGCGTGTGACGTCACGCAGCCACCACGGCCCGCTCCATGCACGCCGGCATTGCCCGGACCACGCCTTCTAAACGGCGGCCAAACGCGGCAGTCCCTCCCCCTACTGCCCAGCGACCGCCTCTGCCTGTCAATCAGGTAGAGGCGATCGCAGGGCTGAGACGGCCGTCGGCTGTCTGGCATGCGCCGGCGTATGCACAGTTCAGACCTGATTGGCTTCTGTGTGATAACGCACAGCACCGATCAGGTCTGAATTAGGACCATTGTCCTCCTGGTTTTTTCTCAAGCAATCAGAATTTGGCATGAGGTGCGGATTCTGTCTAAATTTAATGATCTTGATCCGGACATTCCCCTACGGCATTCTAGGTGGCTATCGGAATTAGGTGGTCTGCTTGGTAGGTAGACTTGGGGGGGCTAAGGGAATTGTCACAATTGGCCAAATTTACAGCTTAAAGATGAATTTACCCTTCCTCAAGCTTTCTTTTACCGCTATCTACAACTCCGTCACGCTCTCCAGGTTCCGTTTAGGGATAACCCTCCTGTATTTGCTCGCTCACCTGTGAAACTATTTCCTGTAAACTAGAGTGTATCTAAATCTATCTCCATTACCTAATCTTTTCTGTTGACCAAACATCAAGAAACTGCCTTACCTCAGGTACCAGCACGGTGGGAGGGTGACCTGGCCTCCTTCAGTGAAGAGGAATGGAAAGCGGCCAGAAACTCCCCATGCAAAGCCACTATAGGGGTCATTCCGAGTTGATCGCACGCTGCCGATCTTCGCAGCGCAGCGATCAGGTAAAAAAACAGCAAAAGTGCGCATACGAATGCACCGCAATGCGCATGCACGTCGTACGGGTACAAAGAGCATCGTTGCTATGCACTGCTTCTAGCGATGATTCCATTCGCACAGCCGATCGCAAGGAGATTGACAGAAAGAGGGCGTCTGTGGGTGTCAACTGACCGTTTTCTGGGAGTGGGAGGGAAAACGCAGGCGTGTCCAGGTGTTTGCAGGGCGGGTGTCTGACGTCAATTCCGAGACCTCCGTCGCTGGAATCATCGCACAGGATAAGTAACTACAGGGCTGGTCTTATTTTGCACAAAATGTTTTTGTACCGCTCGGCTGCACATGCGATCTTGCAAAGCGAAAATACACTCCCCCGTGGGCGGCGACAATGCGTTTGCACGGCTGCTAAAAGTAGCTAGCGAGCGATCAACTCGGAATGAGGGCCTTTATCACTTAGATTTCAACAGATACAATTATTCATCCTGCACAGAACCTTTTTGACTCCTGTGAGATCAGTTAAGTTTGGCGGACGTATCTCCGCAAGCTGCCCTAAAATGTAACGATGAGGCGATGAGCGAGGTTCGGTTTTACTCGGTTTTACTCGGTTTTACTTGGTTCTCAAAACGGCATCTTATTGGCTATCCAAAACACGTGACATCCGTGAGCCAATAAGATGCCGTTTTGAGAACCGAGTAAAACCGAGTAAAACCGAATCCGCTCATCCCTAGATGAGACTGGCACTTTCTGGCACTTGTTATAGCAGTGTCCAGTGGTTCACTCTTTTTGGACTCAGAGCAATGCTATAATGGTGTCTACTGGTATTCCCCTTGATGTGCTTACTCCTCAATGTTGTTTATTGGGGGCAGGAAATGAAGAAGCTCATCCTGGCCCCGAATTTCAATACGTAAATAATTTGTATACTCTAGCTAAAGTGTGTATAGCACGCTCATCGATGGCACACACGAGGCCTACCTTCCAGGCGTGGTTAGCTCTAGTACACGACTCCACAGAGCATGAACGTTTTATATATATGTCTAGGGCGGCTCGCTCTAAATTTGAAAATATTAGGTCTAGATGGTTAGACTCCTCTTTTAGGGGTATATTCAATTGAAGTCGAAAACTGCCGTCTGTTGAAAAGACGGCAGTTTTCGACTTTTTAAGATCGAATCGAGATTCGACCTATTCAATATTTTCGACAAGTCGATGAATTCGACTTGTCGAAAAGCATGTGGATCGGCGGAATAGCTGCCGATCCACGTGCTTGTGTCGGACCATCTCAGTCCGACATCAAAAGATGTCGGACTGAGATGCGGACCCAGAGGAGGAGGGGGGTGGAGCTGCAGGGAGACGGGGGACAGCCGCCGGCAGCCAGAGGAGATCAGCGCTACAGCACAGCACTGCAGCAGGATGTCACACAGCCGCGCCGCTCACGGCAGCGTCTACCCGGCTCCAGCAAGCTTGCTGGAGCCGGGTGGACACTGCTGTGAAGTCGGGTGGCTGTGTGACATCCTGCTGCAGCGCTACTGTAGCGCTGATCTCCTCTGGCTGCCGGCGGCTGTCCCCGCTGGTCTCCCCACGGCTCCCACCCCTCCTCCTCCTCCTCCTCTGGGTCACTAATCTCAATTCGACTTGGAATTATATTATGTGGAATTATTTTATGTGGCGTTTTTCTCAGTACAGAACAGGGAACACCCCTCTCCACATGCATTCGCACCTTTAATTCAGTGTTACATAGTTCCCTACACAGAATCTTTTTGCATAAGCGTGCACAACGCTACACATTCCGGAGTCTAACCTCCCGTCAGATGATGGACCCCATAAGATGATGTCATCGAGTTTCTCTGTAATCAGATGCATGCATGGCAATATAGAGGCAGCGGGCTTACGGACTTCAGGTTTGTTACTCATCTCAATGACTCTTCCCAATGCTGAGGAACTGAATTAAGCATTGAAAATAAGATATCCCTGAATGGAAACATACATATATACATACATACAGGATGCTGTAACCTATAACAACCAAACAGTCTGCAACCTCTCTAGTGCAGTGTCAAAAACATCTCCAGGATCAGACCCTTTCTCACCCAAGACGCTACTAAGATCCTCATCCACTCACTGGTCATCTCCAGATTGGACTACTGCAATCTCGTATCTGGCCTCCCTCAAAAATGCCTCTCTCCACTCCAATCTATCCTCAATGCTGCTGCCTGTCTCATCTTCCTCAGCAAACGTACTACATCCACATCCCCTCTCTTGCAGGACCTTCACTGGCTTCCCTTCCCCTTCAGAATCCAATTCAAGCTTCACACACTCACCTACAAAGCCCTCACCCACTCTTCTCCCATCTACATCTTTGACCTTATCTCCCTTTACTCTCCCACCCGTCCTCTTCGCTCTGCTAATGCTCGCCGTCTCTGCTGTCTTCTGATTACTTCATCCCACTCCTGCCTCCAAGATTTCTCACGTGCTGCTCCCTTTCTCTGGAATTCTCAACCTCCTCTCCCCCTCAGACTCTACACCACTCTACAAAACTTCAAACGGGCTCTCAAGACCCATTTCTTCACCAAACCCAGCCAACTCTCCTCCTA
Organism: Pseudophryne corroboree; assembly: GCF_028390025.1. Classification (NCBI taxonomy): domain Eukaryota; kingdom Metazoa; phylum Chordata; class Amphibia; order Anura; family Myobatrachidae; genus Pseudophryne; species Pseudophryne corroboree. The sequence goes on from NC_086453.1 coordinate 376,058,833, forward strand.
ACCCTCTTGTCTATGCTCACTGTCTAACCCTTCTGTGTCATCCGGTCTGTTAGCCCCTCACCTTTAAGATTGTAAGCTCACAAGAGCAGGGACTTCTTTCCTCATGTGCCTTTCCTTCTCTTACACTATCTTATACTCCATACTCTCTTTGATGGCACCTAACCCCGAGTTTTCTATACCTGTCCTATATTGTCTTGTACTGCAAGTGCTGTTTTCTTGTTTGCTCATCTGATTGTGTACTGTGTAATGGGCGCTGCGGATCCCTTGTGGCACCATATAAATAAAGGATAATAATAATAATAATAATAATAATAATAGATATAAAGGCAAACGTCTTACTGGTTACTGCTAATTACCACAATTTTTCTCTCATGTTAATTCTTATTTCTGGTTTGTTAACATATCTATATTAATGGTCGTCTGCAGAGTAACAAGAAAACTGCGGAGGTGCAAGACCGAGTACTTACAGTAGACTGTGAGGCTGATGGACATCTTAGTACCCGTATTGCGGTATACATTCTTTGCCAAGCATGTGTACTCTCCCGTCTGACTGCGCGAGATCTTGGGAATGACGTACATCTGGCTGGAGACCATCTCAGAGTTGTTGTAGTACCAGGTATAAAAGGAGGGAGGGTTGGAAGAGGCCGAACAGTTCAGAGTGACCTCTTCCAGCTCATTGGCGGCAAATCCATTCTCACTGATGGCGTAAGGCTTGATGGTGATGACCGGCACATCGGGGCCATCTGCAGGAGGGAAGGACGGCGGATATCCGGTCACTTGTTTTATTTCAGGTGCTTAATTCACAACAGATATTAAAGTAGACTTGAAACTCTGTTTTTTTTCCGCCAAACTTGTACCATATATGCCCTGTATTAGATCCTTACCCTTTGTGTCCTGAAGTCAGACTCTTCTTGTATTTAGAGGATCAGAACTTGTGTGAATAGATCCATGAGGGGGCGAAACTATCCAAAGCGCAAGCTGAGCTACGAAGAGGCCCCATTTTGGGAGCTTGCAAACCCCTCATCCGTGGAATCTTTCTGCAAATAATTACTTAGTCCCTTAATGATATGCACGCCAGCTACTAGTAATGAAGCCCTGCGCTCCCTCAATAAGTCTACAAGCTTAAAAGATCCATTCTCCCCCAATTGTTTCAGAGTTTCTGAATCGCCCAAAAGCTTTCTCAGTATCTAGAACACTGATGCATGGTTCCAGTCATTCATAAATCCCAGGTTTTATTTTAGTCTACTAAGAGGGAAAATGATAAGCTGCAATACACTGAGATTGGAATATGGCATGTATATAGCCATTTATATATTAATCTGCAAAGTGGGAGCATGTGCAGTGGGAGCTGGGGTACGCACCTCAGAAGCCACTGGCTCCCACTGCAGCAACAGGATAGGATTTAGAGGGGAGGAGCCACCAGCTCCCACTGCAGCAACAGGGCAGGCCGTAGAGGGGAGGAGCCACCGGCTCCCACTGCAGCAACAGGACAGGCCTTAGAGAGGAGGAGCCACCAGCTTCCACTGCAGCAACAGGACAGGCCTTGGAGAGGAGGAGCCACCAGCTTCCACTGCAGCAACAGGACAGGCCTTGGAGGGGAGGAGCCACTGGCTTCCAGTGCAGCAACAGGACAGGCCTTAGAGGGGAGGAGCCACCAGCTTCCACTGCAGCAACAGGACAGGCCTTAGAGGGGAGGTGCCACTGGCTCCCACTGCAACAACAGGACAGGCCTTAGAGGGGAGGAGCCACCAGCTTCCACTGCAGCAACAGGACAGGCCTTAGAGAACAGAGGAGGAAGTAAGCAGAGTAAAGGCCCCCATACACTACAACGATATGTCTGAGGCTGAAGTCGGAGGCGATTTCCCTTGAACTCACCCGGGAGCTTCCTGGGAGTGGTTCCACACGATTCCATACGATTTGGTACATTTTGCATGCGATATATCTTATGCAGTCCCAGCCATGCCTGCCGGAACCGACATATCACGAGTGCAGCACTAACAATCTAGGGGAGCCGATCCGTCCCTCTCGGGAACGCGCATCGGATCGGATACGCCTCCAAAATGCCAGATTTCACCCGATATATCGGCCCGAATGCCCGAAATTGGATGAAATCGGGCATTATCATTCTAGTGTATGACTCCAGGTCGACAACAAAAAGGTCGACACACCTTAGGTCGACGCCAATTGGTCGACACACCTTAGGTCGACATGGTCAGAAGGTCGACATGGACAAGGTTGACACGGAAAAAGGTCAACATGAGTTTTTTATGTTTTTTTGGTGTCGTTTTCTTCGCAGAGTGACCGGGAACTCCAATTAGTGCACCGTGTCGCTTCGCTCGCCATGCTTCGGGCAAGGTTACCGTTCCAATTGTAGTCCACGTGGATCGTTAAGTATAAAAAGGTTCAAAAAAATAAAAAAATCGTGAAAAACTCATGTCGACATTTTCCCATGTCGACATAAGGTGTGTCGACCAATTGGTGTCGACCTTGAGTCCGGATACCACCCTTAAGTATTAAGTGGGGACAAAGTGGGGAGGGGGATACAGTGGGAGGTGGATCGAGGTGATCCAACTCTCATTATTAGTATATATAATAAAGACAATATTCATTGTGGCTGCAGATGTTAGGTAAACCTAGGCGGTCGCTGCATTAGCGACATAATGTCCCTCATTCACTTATTTCCTGTGGTGCTTCCAGACTGAACACCGGCCGCTGGCATGGAGGAGCAGCTGCCAGCACGGTCTGGTCTATAATGCCGCCGGCAGCTTCTACTCAACATCAGTCACTGACTGGGAGCAAGATGCTGGGCTATCATGTCTCAGCCCTGCCTGGGGAACAGCAGGTGCCGTACACAACCCCCAACCTTCTTAGGCAAGAAGCATTTGCGTGGGGTGGAGAAAACATGACCCCTTGAGAGGTATAAGACAACTTGTGGGGACAGGGGCGAGCCCCTAGGCCAGGCATGTCCAGCTGTTGTGAAACTATATATCCCAGCATGCCCTATCACAGTTTTGCTGTCAGAGAATGCTAAAGCTGTGTCGGGGCATGCTGGGATGTGTAGTTTCTCAACAGCTGGAGGGCCGCAGTTTGGACATGCCTGCCCTAGGCAATACACAACTGAGCGTCTACAGTGATCATAAAACACTTTTCCCACAGCACAGTCAGAGTAGGGATGGAGGGAAGGTAAAGAACGTGATCACTCACAGATAACATCCAGCTGCAGCCATCCGCTGGTCTCCTCATTAACCACATTTCTAACCGTGCAGAAGTAAAAGGCGGTGTGGAACCTGGTGACCGGCGACAGAACAAGAACCTGGTCCGCGCCCTCTTGAATAGTAAACGTCCCCTCCGTTCTGCTGTACCTCTGCCAGACATACGTTACTGGTCCTGTCCCAAACTCCACTGTGCACGTCATCCGGACGGACATTCCTTCTACGGGGGTCTGCTCATCAATCTGCAGGCTGGGCTTAGCAACAGGCACTGAGAGGCAAACACAAATAATAACAGTGTACACATATTTACTACATTCTTTTACATACAATACCTCTCTAGTCTCTACCCTTCATCTTACCATTACTCTGTCTCTGGCAGTACTAGGAAGTGGCTGAGGCTGATCCCGGTGGGCCTGATGCCTGATTCAGTCACAAGCAAATTGGCTGCATTTACTGTGTCACTGCGTACTTGGAAATAAATGCATAGGCCTGAATGCATTCAGAGTTGCCCGTATCTATGCGGCTGCTCCCCCGCTATATGTTCGCTTGTAAAAGTTCCCGTCATCTCTATCAGTGCAGTGGTGTCCAATCTATTCCTGGTGCAAGAGATCTGCAAATCCGTCAGATCTCTGCATACAGATGTGTCCTCATGCAGCCAGGGGCGTTTTAGGCAAAAACGACCCTCGACGCTAGCAGAGTTACACGGGACCTGGCGATTCACTCACACTCACTGGCCCCTCAATTTTACCTACAGCTCATGATACATTTTTCCTATGCACAGCACCCCTGTTACAGTCACACACCTAGAAGAGCAGCCCTGTCCTCACTAAGACATTACTTGTCTCCTGATATACTCTGTGCTACTGGGGACCCTGCTCCTCCCACTATATAACTCTCAGTCTGTGGCTTCCTGCTGCCTCCATTCCCCTCCTCACATCATGTCACTGCCCCTGTCACATGCAGCCCTGTCCTCACTGACACATCACTCATCTCCTGATATACTCTGTGCTACTGGGGACCCTGCTCCTCCCACTATATAACTCTCAGTCTGTGGCTTCCTGCTGCCTCCATTCCCCTCCTCACATCATGTCACTGCCCCTGTCACATGCAGCCCTGTCCTCACTGACACCTCACTCCTCTCCTGATATACTCTGTGCTGCTGGGGACCCTGCTCCTCCCACTATATAACTCTCAGTCTGTGGCTTCCTGCTGCCTCCATTCCCCTCCTCACATCATGTCTCTGCCTCTGTCACATGCAGCCCTGTCCTCACTGACACATCCCTCATCTCCTGATATACTCTGTGCTGCTGGGGACCCTGCTCCTCCCACTATATAACTCTCAGTCTGTGGCTTCCTGCTGCCTATATTCCCCTCCTCACATCATGTCACTGCCCCTGTCACATGCAGCCTGTCCTCACTGACACATCATTCATCTCCTGATATACTCTGTGCTGCTGGGTACCCAGCTCCTCCCACTATATAACTCTCAGTCTGTGGCTTCCCGCTGCCTCCATTCCCCTCCTCACATCATGTCACTGCTCCTGTCACATGCAGCCCTGTCCTCACTGACACATCACTCCTCTCCTGATATACTCTGTGCTGCTGGGGACCCTGCTCCTCCCACTATATAACTCTCAGTCTGTGGCTTCCTGCTGCCTCCATTCCCCTCCTCACATCCTTTCACTGCCCCTGTCACATGCAGCCCTGTACTCACTGACACATCCCTCATCTCCTGATATACTCTGTGCTGCTGGGGACCCTGCTCCTTCCACTATATAACTCTCAGTCTGTGGCTTCCTGCTGCCACCATTCCCCTCCTCACATCATGTCACTGCCCCTGTCACATGCAGCCCTGTCCTCACTGACACATCACTCATCTCCTGATATACTCTGTGCTGCTGGGGACCCTGCTCCTCCCACTATATAACTCTCAGTCTGTGGCTTCCTGCTGCCTCCATTCCCCTCCTCACATCATGTCACTGCCCCTGTCACATGCAGCCCTGTCCTCACTGACACATCACTCATCTCCTGATATACTCTGTGCTGCTGGGGACCCTGCTCCTTCCACTATATAACTCTCAGCCTGTGGCTTCCTGCTGCCTTCATTCCCCTCCTCACATCATGTCACTGCCCCTGTCACATGCAGCCCTGTCCTCACATCACTCATCTCCTGATATACTCTGTGCTGCTGGAGACCCTGCTCCTCCCACTATATAACTCTCAGCTCTGAATGCATCCTAGCTCCAGGCTCAGAACACAAGCAATAGAAGATCACACGTTACCTAGAACAGTGAGGTTTATATACACTGTAGACGCGGTGATGACTGGCTCCTCCTTGAAAGCGATGCAGGTGTACTGCCCCTCTGCTCCGGACTGTAGCTGGTCTATGACCAGGGTTGTGCCCCTCAGGCTAACACTTCCCAGGCTTGCAGCCTCCACGTAGACATGATCTTTCCGAGCCACGGGGAAAAAATCCACCGTCCCACGTAATAGGACTGTCCAGACAAAAATGTACGATGTATCGATCTCGCCACAAGGAAGTACCACGGAACGATCCAGAACGCCATTTATTGTATGTAAATTCTTCTGCAGACGACCTGGAATAAAGCACATACATCCCATATAAGGACATTTAGTGATGAGCGCATAGACCATTATCCCCTACTAAGTAGCGGACGTTTTGCATTTTCGCCAGTTTACTGTTGCGATTGCGTTCTGCAGATTTACTAAAGCCCACACAATCGCACATGACAACACCGGCGCGGTTTTCTCATGACAAGTACAGAATGCCCAGATTTACTAAGCAGCCGGGTTTAGAAACCGCCACAAGCACGTAGACCAAAATCAGGTGACTGCGACAGGCGAGAGACCAGTGCCGTAACTAGGCATTTTAGCGCTGTGTGCAAGAAACGACATTGGCGCCCCCCCCCCCCCATGTAAGATAGGGGCAGTGCGCGCCACAGGCGCGTGAAAAATACATAGGGGCGTGGCTTCATGGGGAAGGGGCGTGGCCACAAAATAATAGCAATTCATACTACGGTGCACAGTAGTCTCCATTATTCAAATTACGCTGCACAGTAGCGCCACTACACAACGGTAGAGCACCTTTTATACATTACAGCAGACAGCTTACCCCTTTTTACACATTACGGCTGACAGTGTCCCCTTTTTACACATTACGGCAGACAGCGTCCCCTTTTTTACACATTACGGCAGACAGCGTCCCCCTTTTTTACACATTACCGCAGACAGCGTCCCCTTTTTACACATTACGGCAGACAGCGTCCCCTTTTTACACATTACAGCAGACAGCGTCCCTGTTTTTACACATTACGGCAGACGGTGTCCCCCTTTATACACATTGCAGCAGCCAGCGTCCCTCTTTTTACACATTGCGCCAGCCAGTCCCCCTTTTTACACATTGCGGCAGCCAGGCCCCCTTTTTACATATTACGGCAGACGGTGCCCCCCTTTTTACACATTGCGGCAGCCAGTCTCCCTTTTTACACATTACGGCAGCCAGTCCCCCTTTTTACACATTGCGGCAGCCAGGCCCCCTTTTTACACATTACGGCAGCCAGGCCCCCTTTTTACACATTGCGGCAGCCAGGCCCCCTTTTTACACATTGCGGCAGCCAGGCCCCCTTTTTACACATTACGGCAACCAGTCCCCCTTTTTACACATTACGGCAACCAGTCCCCCTTTTTACACATTGCGGCAGCCAGGCCCCCTTTTTACACATTACGGCAGACGGTGTCCCCCTTTTTACACATTGCGGCAGCCAGTCCCCCTTTTTACACATTGCGGCAGCCAGGCCCCCTTTTTACACATTGCGGCAGCCAGGCCCCCTCTTTACATATTACGGCAGACGGTGTCCCCCTTTTTACACATTGCGGCAGCCAGTCCCCCTTTTTACACATTGCGGCAGCCAGGCCCCCTTTTTACACATTGCGGCAGCCAGGCCCCCTTTTTACACATTGCGGCAGCCAGGCCCCATTTTTACACATTGCGGCAGCCAGGCCCCCTTTTTACACATTGCGGCAGCCAGGCCCCATTTTTACACATTGCGGCAGCCAGGCCCCCTTTTTACACATTGCGGCAGCCAGGCCCCATTTTTACACATTGCGGCAGCCAGGCCCCCTTTTTACTAGTGATGAGCGGGTTCGGTTTTACTCGGTTCTCAAAACTCCATCTTATTGGCTATCCAAAACACGTGACATCCGTGAGCCAATAAGATGCCGTTTTGAGAACCGAGTAGAACCGAGTAAAACCGAACCCGCTCATCACTACTTTTTACACATTGCGGCAGCCAGGCCCCCTTTTTACATATTACGGCAGCCAGGCCCCCTTTTTACACATTGCGGCAGCCAGGCCCCATTTTTACACATTGCGGCAGCCAGGCCCCCTTTTTACACATTGCGGCAGCCAGGCCCCATTTTTACACATTGCGGCAGCCAGGCCCCCTTTTTACTAGTGATGAGCGGGTTCGGTTTTACTCGGTTCTCAAAACTCCATCTTATTGGCTATCCAAAACACGTGACATCCGTGAGCCAATAAGATGCCGTTTTGAGAACTGAGTAGAACCGAGTAAAACCGAACCCGCTCATCACTACTTTTTACACATTGCGGCAGCCAGGCCCCCTTTTTACATATTACGGCAGACGGTGTACCCCTTTTTACACATTATGGCAGACAGTGTCCGAGAGAGAGAGAGAGAGATACTTACCATCTCCCCGCTGACAGGCTCCTCGTGCTGGCAGCGGACAAGGAGGGAGGGGGACCGGAGCCGCAGCAGCGCTATTTCATTGGTAGTAAGCGCCGCTGCAGCTGTCCCCTCTCCTTCCGTATTGGCTGCCCGGCGCTGCTGTGGATGCTGGGATGGAGGAACCGCATCCCAGCATCCACAGCAGCGCCGGGCAGCCAATACGGAAGGAGAGGGGACCGCTGCAGCGGCGCTTACTACCAATGAAATAGCGCTGCTGCGGCTCCAGTCCCCCTCCCTCCTCCTCCTTCTCCGCTGCCCGGCGCTGCTCTCTCCTCCACAGCGCGGCGGCGGCACACACAGCAGAGGCGGCATGTAATGAGTCAATTTGACTCATTACATGCCGCTGGCCGTGCGCCCTCAGGGCAACTGCGCTGTGTGCCAGGCACACTTGGCACACATGTAGTTACGGCCTTGCGAGAGACTGCAGTCTGTGCTATCCGACTAATCAGACGGAGGGGAATCACAATATACTTATAACGAGGGAATCGTTAGATAACATTAATAATTCTCTTATTGTGGAGATAACATTCTATTAATACATCAGGGCGGAAAAATAGTTTCATTTTATTAGGAGAGCATTAATAATTATTGATTAAAACAAAGGGGTAATATTAATGGACAGCACGGACGGTGTAGTGGTCAGCTTTACTGCCTCACAGCACTGAGGTCATGGGTTCAATTCCCACCATGGCTCTAACTGTGTGGAGTTTGTATATTCTCCCCGTACTTGCGTGGGTTTCATCCCACAAAATATATACCGTAGGTCAATTGGCTTCCAACAAAAATTTTAACAATATCCTCCTGGTCATTCAAAGCACAATGACTGCAATCGTTATAAATTAATTGTGACTCCTTTCCTTCTGATTGGCCAGATAAACGCGGTGGTTAAATGGCGAATTTACAGCGGTTCGCCCAAAATTACATTGAAAAAAAACCTCCCCACAAAAACCGCTGTTGTTTTGGGCCGCATGACAGGCGATATTCAATTGTTTTGCTGATGGGCAGAAGTGCCACAGGGGCGTCCATTACTTATCGTGCATGTCACCCCCAAATGCATCGGGTTTAGATGCGTAAAGTGCCTAAACACGTGCAAAGTACTATGCGCTCTGCATTTGGGCGCCAAAAGGACCAAATATGGGTGGATTTCTGCTCACCACCGCTAATAGAATGCGGCGCACACACCCCGATATGCATCACCGCAGAGATTATTCTGCAGCAGCAGTTGTTTAGTGTTTTCAATATAGAACCAGGTTCTTGATTCACTATGTCTGCATAGCAAAAGACCGCTGTGTGTGTGTGTGTGTGTGGGGAAGGGGAAGGGCCTCACCTTGCCTGTGTTAACCTAGTGGCTGCAGAGAGGAGCACCCTCTGGGAAAAATTAAAATCCACGATGGTCTGATATATCGGCCATCGATGGTGCAATCGATGTTAATTTAAAAAAAGTTTACATTTTTTCTAAAAAAATTAAAAATAAATAGATGTTGGATATGTTTTAAACAGATGTTTTTACTTGATCATTTAAAAAAAAAAAAAAAAAAAAAAAAGACAATTTCTTAGTCTTTTTTTTTTTTTTTTTTTTAAATATTAGCTAGGTAAGTGGTCAAGGTACCGGTGCCATTATTGGCGATTTATTTTCTGACAGCAGATTAGGTGTACGCCATATGAAGCAGGTCACTGTCTCACCCACCAGCCCCAGGCTCCATGCCAGCACCTCTCACTGATACAGAGTGATGGAACGCAGCCGGCTGATTAGACCGTTCAGCATGTAAGCCCAGCTGGTGAGCATGGTAATGTGTGCCAGAATCACAGAGAGATCATGCCTTGCGTTTACATTCACAACTCGCCAGTCTGCATTTAACATTTCTGTTATGTAGGGCACTTACTGGGCAACCTCAGAAGTACTGGTAGCAGCTGGGCAATCACACAAGTACTGGTAGCAGCTGGGCAATCACACAAGTACTGGTAGCAGCTGGGCAACCTCACAAGTACTGGTAGCAGCTGGGCAACCTCACAAGTACTGGTAGCAGCTGGGCAATCACACAAGTACTGGTAGCAGCTGGGCAACCTCACAAGTACTGGTAGCAGCTGGGCAACCTCACAAGTACTGGTAGCAGCTGGGCAATCACACAAGTACTGGTAGCAGCTGGGCAATCACACAAGTACTGGTAGCAGCTGGGCAATCACACAAGTACTGGTAGCAGCTGGGCAACCTCACAAGTACTGGTAGCAGCTGGGCAATCACACAAGTACTGGTAGCAGCTGGGCAATCACACAAGTACTGGTAGCAGCTGGGCAACCTCACAAGTACTGGTAGCAGCTGGGCAATCACACAAGTACTGGTAGCAGCTGGGCAATCACACAAGTACTGGTAGCAGCTGGGCAACCTCACAAGTACTGGTAGCAGCTGGGCAACCTCACAAGTACTGGTAGCAGCTGGGCAACCTCACAAGTACTGGTAGCAGCTGGGCAACCTCACAAGTACTGGTAGCAGCTGGGCAACCTCACAAGTACTGGTAGCAGCTGGGCAACCTCAGAACCCCCCAATCTAGGTGGATTCTGGTTTGTAACTGCAGTTCGGCTGTATTATGCCCCGATTTATATACAGATATTTGATTTTGGAGGCTTTGGAGCCATTTTAGATGCATAGAACTGTTGACCTTCAATAAATTACCCAGCAGTCACCACACAGAGTGGCTCATTACGGACACCATTCTGTAGGCTCACAGTTGCTACATACAGCAGCGGCCATATAAATTAGCCTAGCAGTGGCCTCATATACCAGGCCAGTAGTAGCCACCTATTTTAGCCCAGCAGTCATCACTACCACAGTGACAGGCCATAACCAAGCAGTGCCCATAGACAGCAGCCCAGCAATGCCCACATAAATCAGCCAAGCACTGCCCCTACACCAGGTATGGGAACCCCCATATACCAGGGGCAGGTATGGCAAACATGATTACCTACACACTCTATAGCCATCACGTCACCATCCCGCCGACACGCTGCCAATCTCTCCCCACACAAGTGCTATTACAGCGCCCTGTGCCCTTATGGCATGGGGTCGCTGCTCGTGAGACGCCAATGCAGAATAATAGTACAATGAAGGTCTGGAAAGGGCCCCGCTCTAGATTGTGGCCCTAGGACCATATAACCTATCACTGTACAGTAGTATGTCACTCAAAGTAAACACTGGACAAAAACAAGGGCTGCTACACTTTACCAGATGAAATGTGAAGATACCGGATTTTAGGAAATGACTCTTTGTACGAAAAACAGAACGCATATGTTATCGTCAAAAATTAACAGCATTTATAAAATAATAAAAATATCTTAACACAATTATAAATTGTAGTCTTTACGCACAGACTGACACAAGAGTTTGCACTCTGCTGTTTCCAATAAGACACTTCATCCCCCCACTCACCGAATGACAAGGCTTGCAGAAAGCACAGAACTCCTAGGAGCTTCTTAAGATTACAATTCCTTGTCAGACCATAATCCATTTCCCCATTTCGCCCGTAGATGGGACCTCCAGAGAGCAGACACCTCGATCACCGCCAAGCTGCCCCTTTGCTTTGTGCAATCACTACTGATGGAATGTGCTCAGAATTTCCATACACCACTTACTCTAATGCACCCTCCACCTGTCTCACGTTACCCCTTCAATTATTCACCTGTATTCTAATCTTGTTTCCCGTTACACACTGTTGTCCTACTTTAATGTATAATGCAAAGCCAGCGCTTCTGAACCCGACACCGCCATTTAAAATTCTTTTCTTCGCCTCGGATATTAATATCTACAATTAAAGTAATTATAGTAAGTTGGTGAAGTATTTGCAGTTATCCAAAACAATCACAGAATACATCAGCAGGAAAATGCTGCGCGGAAAGTCAGATTTAAGTAAACAATTAGACTCTGCCAGTGGCGATGGCAATGCAGGGAGCATCGACGCCACCTCTTGCGCCAGGTTTGCCCACAAAAATAAATGACATTTTTATTTTATTTTTCCCCCGTTGACATTTCAGGAGCCAAATGGTTAATTAACGGCTCTCCCTGATATTTTCTAATGGAACAATATAATACACCGAGCTGTACATTTAGGGGATCATTGACCAAAGAAATTACATACAATAACATGAAACAGAAGGTGATGATTGCATACCTCCCAACATGACCCTCTCCAGGAGGGACACAATGCTCTATTTCTGAACTCTCTCTTAATTTATGATTGCCTTCACCTGTGTTGAACAGGTTAATGGATAAGAAAGGTGTTTCAGCACAGGTGATGGCAATCCTAAATTATGAGGGAAGTCCAGGAGCACAGCATTGTGTCCCTCCTGGAGAGGGTCATGTTGGGAGGTATTGTGATTGCACTGCCCAAATGAGTTTACAATTTAAAGTTGTGGGACATACACAACATGTAACAACTGCAGGTGGGTTGGGTACGGGTGCCCGGCACTTAGAATGCCAGCACATGACCAACAACATGACTCTATCCCTCTCTCCTGTGCCTTCTGGAATGCCATATCTGTCTGTAATAAACTGGTCCCCACCCATGACCTTTTAATCTCAAATTCCCTAGCCATCACTGAAACGTCGATTACCACCTCTGACACAGTTTCTCCCGCTGCTCTCTCTGCAGGGGTCTCACATTCTCACACACCCCGACCTGGTGGTTGTGTTGGACTCCTACTACCCTCTAGATACTCATACCACCAGAACAATCCCTTACATTCTCTACATTTGAGGTCCATGCCATATGCCTCTTCCAACCTGTTCATCTTTGAGTAGCTGTCATTTACCGCCCCCCTGGCATGCCCTCCAAATTCCTTGACAACTTTGCTTCCTGGCTGCCTCACTTCCTCTCTTCTGACATTCCCTCCATTATCCTAGGTGATTTCAACATCCCTATCGATAACTCCACAAAATCACCTGCCTCTAAATAAGAATTTACTCACCGGTAATTCTATTTCTCGTAGTCCGTAGTGGATGCTGGGAACTCCGTAAGGACCATGGGGAATAGCGGGCTCCGAAGGAGGCTGGGCACTCTAGAAAGATCTTAGACTACCTGGTGTGCACTGGCTCCTCCCACTATGACCCTCCTCCAAGCCTCAGTTAGGTACTGTGCCCGGACGAGCGTACACAATAAGGAAGGATTTTGAATCCCGGGTAAGACTCATACCAGCCACACCAATCACACCGTACAACTCGTGATATGAAACACAGTTAACAGTATGAAACAATAGAGCCTCTCAACAGATGGCTCAACAATAACCCGATTTAGTTAACCATAACTATGTACAAGTATTGCAGATAAACCGCACTTGGGATGGGCGCCCAGCATCCACTACGGACTACGAGAAATAGAATTACCGGTGAGTAAATTCTTATTTTCTCTAACGTCCTAGTGGATGCTGGGAACTCCGTAAGGACCATGGGGATTATACCAAAGCTCCCAAACGGGCGGGAGAGTGCGGATGACTCTGCAGCACTGAATGAGAGAACTCCAGGTCCTCCTCAGCCAGGGTATCAAATTTGTAGAATTTTTGCAAACGTGTTTGCCCCTGACCAAGTAGCTGCTCGGCAAAATTGTAAAGCCGAGACCTCTCGGGCAGCCGCCCAAGATGAGCCCACCTTCCTTGTGGAATGGGCATTGACAGATTTTGGCTGTGGCAGGCCTGCCACAGTATGTGCAAGCTGAATTGTACTACAAATCCAACGAGCAATAGTCTGCTTAGAAGCAGGAGCACCCAGCTTGTTAGGTGCATATAGGATAAACAGCGAGTCAGATTTTCTGACTCTAGCCGTTCTGGAAACATATATTTTCAGTGCCCTGACAACGTCTAGCAACTTGGAGTCCTCCAAGTCCCTAGTAGCCTAGGCACCACAATAGGCTGGTTCAGGTGAAACGCTGACACCACCTTTGGGAGAAACTGGGGACGAGTCATCAATTCTGCCCTATCCATATGGAAAATCAAATAAGGGCTTTTACAAGACAAAGCCGCCAACTTTGATACTCGCCTGGCAGAAGCCAAGGCCAATAACATAACCACCTTCCACGTGAGATATTTCAGATCCACGGTTTTTAGTGGTTCAAACCAATGTGATTTTAAGAAACTCAACACCACGTTGAGATCCCAAGGTGCCACAGGAGGCACAAACGGGGGCTGACTCTGCAGCACTCCTTTTATAAATGTCTGAACTTCAGGTACTGAAGCTAGTTCTTTTTGAAAGAAAATCGACAGAGCCGAGATCTGTACCTTAATGGAACCCAATTTAAGGCCCATAGTCACTCCTGCTTGCAGGAAATGCAGAAATCGACCTAGTTGAAATTCCTCTGTTGGGGCCCTTTCGGCCTCACACCATGCAACATATTTTCGCCATATGCGGTGATAATGAATTGCTGTAACCTCTTTCCTGGCTTTAGTAAGCGTAGGAATGACTTCCTCCGGAATGCCCTTTTCCTTCAGGATCCGGCGTTCAACCGCCATGCCGACAAACGCAGCCGCGGTAAGTCTTGGAACAGACAGGGCCCCTGCTGCCGCAGGTCCTGTCTGAGTGGCAGAGGCCATGGGTCCTCTGATATAAATTCTTGAAGTTCTGGGTACCAAGCTCTTCTTGGCCATCCACGAGTATCGTTCTTACTCCTCGCCTTCTTATTATTCTCAGTACCTTTGGTATGAGAGGCAGAGGGGAGAACACATAAACCGACTGGTACACCCACGGTGTTACCAGAGCGTCCATAGCTATCGCCTGAGGGTCCCTTGACCCGGTGCAATATCTTTTATAGCTTTTTGTTGAGGCGGGACGCCATCATGTCCACCTGTGGCCTTTCCCAATGGTGTACAATCCTATTGGAAGACTTCTGGAGGAAGTCCCCATTCTCCCGGGTGGAGGTCGTGTCTGTTGAGAAGATCTGCTTCCCAGTTGTCCACTCCGGGAATGAACACTGCTGACAGTGCTAACACATGATTTTCCGCCTATCGGAGAATCCTTGTGGCTTCTGCCATCGCCATCCTGCTTCTTGTGCCGCCCTGTTGGTTTACATGGGCGACTGCCGTGATGTTGTCTGATTGGATCAGTACCGGCTGGTTTTGAAGCAGAGGCCTTGCCGGCCTCAGGGCATTGTAAATGGCCCTCAGGTCCAGAATATTTATGTGTAGGGAAATAACCTGACTTGACCAAAGTCCCTGGAAATTTCTTCCCTGTGTGACTGCCTCCCAGCCTCAAAGGCTGGAATCCATGGTCACTAGGACCTAGTCCTGTATGCCGAACCTGCGGCCCTCTTGAAGATGGGCACTCTGCATCCACCACAGTAGAGATACCCTGGTCCTTGGAGACAGGGTTATCAGCCTATGCATCGGAAGATGCGATCCGGACCACTTGTCCAACAGGTCCCTCTGAAAAGTTCTTGTATGGAACCTGCCTAATGGGATTGCTTCGTAGGAAGCTACCATTTTTCCCAGGACTCGCGTGCAATGATGCACCGCTACCTATTTTGGCTTCAGGAGGTCTCTGACTAGAGATGACAACTCCTTGGCTTTCTCCTCCGGGAGAAACACTATTTCTGGTTTATGTCCAGAACCATCCCCAGGAACAGTAGACGTGTCATAGGAACCAGCTGTGACTTTGGACTGTTTAGAATCCAACCATGCTGTTGTAGCACTTTCCAAAATAGTGCTACCCCGACTACCAACTGCTCCTTGGACCTCGCCCTTATAACGAGATTGTCCAAGTACGGGATAATTACAACTCCCTTTTTTTTTGAAGGAGTATCAACATTTCGGCCATTACCTTGATAAAACACCCTCGGTGCCATGTACAGTCCAAACGGCAGTGTCTGGACTTGGTAATGGTAATCCTGTACCACAAATCTGAGGTACTCCTGGCGAGGATGGTAAATGGGGACATGCAGGTAAGCATCCTTGATGTCCCAGGATACCATGTAATCCCCCTCGTCCAGGCTTGGAATAACCGCCCTGAGCGATTCCATCTTGAACTTGAATTTTTGTGTTCAAGGATTTTAAATATAAAATGGGTCACACCGAACCATGCGGTTTCGGTACCCCAACCCGTGTGGAATAGTAACCCCGTCCTTGTTGAAGTAGGGGCACCTTGAGTATTACCTGCTGGGAATACCGCTTATTAATTGCCTCTAGCACAGCCTCCCTGCCTGAGGGAGTTGTCAGCAAGGCATATTTTAGGAAACGGCTGGGGGGAGACATCTCGAATTCCAGCTTGTACCCCTGAAATACTACTTGAAAGAAACAGGGATCCACCTGTGAGCGAGCTCACTAATTGCTGAAATTTTTTGAGACGGCCCCCCACCGTACCTGGCTACACCTGTGGAGCACCCGCGTCATGGTGTGGCCTCACAGGAGGCGGGGGAAGAATCTTGATTCTGGGAACAGGCTGACTGGTGCAGCTTTTTTCCCTCTACCCTTGTCTCTGTACAGAAAGGAAGCGCCAATTGACCCGCTTGCTTTTCTGAAGCCGAAAGGATTGTACCTTTGTCTGTGAGGAAACCTGAGGTAAAATTATTTCTTCCCAGCAGTTGCTGTGGATACGAGGTCCCAGAGACCATCCCCAAATAATTCCTCACCCTTATAAGGCTCTCTATGCGCTTTTTAAGTCAGCATCACCTGTCCAGTGACAGGTCTCTAATACCCTCCTGACAGAATGGACATTACATTTATTTTGGATGCCAGCCGGCAAAATATCCCTCTGTGCATCCCCCATATATAAGACGACGTCTTTAATATGTTTTTATGTTTGCCAACTAGTATCCCTGTTTGACAGGGTCACCGACCACGCTGCAGCAGCACTATCTGCAGGTCTCAGTCTAGTACCTGAGTGTGTAAATACAGACTTCAGGATAGCCTCCTGTTTTTTATCAACAGGTACCTATTAAAGTGGCCGTATCCTAAGACGGCAGTGCCACCTTTTTTGACAAACGTGTGAGCGCCTTATCCACCCTAGGGGATATCTCCCAGCGTAACTTATCCACCTGGCGGGAAAGGGTACGCCATCAGTAACTTTTTATAAATTACCAGTTTCTTAACGGGGGAACCCACGCTTTCACACACTTCATTTATTCATCTGATGGGGGAACAAAACACTGCCTGTTTTTTCTCCCCAAACCTAAAACCCATTTTTAGAGGTGCTTGGGTTAAAGTCAGAAATGTATAACACATTTTTTATTGCCGGGATCACGTCACGGATGTTCCTAGTGGATTGTGTATACGTCTCCACCTTGTCGACACTGGAGTCAGACTCCGTGTCGACATCTGTGTCTGCCATCTGAGAGAGCGGGCGTTTTTGAGCCCCTGATGGCCTTTGAGACGCCTGGGTAAGCGCGGGCTGCGAAGCCGGCTGTCCCACAGCTGTTACGTCATCCACCCTTTTATGTAAGGAGTTGACACTGTCGGTTAATACCTTTCACCTATCCATCCACTCTGGTGTCGGCCCCACAGGGGGCGACATCACATATATCGGCCTCTGTTCTGTCACCATATAAGCCTCCTCATTCAACATGTCGACACAGCCGTACCGACACACCGCAGACACACAGGGAATGCTCTAAACGAGGACAGGACCCACAAAAGCCCTTTGGGGGGACAGAGTAAGAGTATGCCAGCACACACCAGAGCGCTATATATATACAGGGACTAACTGAGTTATGTCCCTAATAGCTTTTATATAATATACTGTATACAGTGCCAATTTTAATGCCCCCCCTCTCTTTTCCCTCTTATTGTACTGTAGAATTGCAGGGAAGAGCCAGGGAGCTTCCCTCCAGCCGAGCTGTGAGGGAAAAATGGCGCCAGTGTGCTGAGGAGATAGGCTCCGCCCCTTTTTCGCGGCCTATTCTCCCGTTTTTTATGGAATTCTGGCAGGGGTATTTACCTCATATATAGCCCCTGGGGCCATATATTGAGGTATTTTAGCCAGCCAAGGTGTTTTTATTGCTGCCTCAGGGCGCCCCCCCCAGCGCCCTGCACCCTCAGTGACCGGAGTGTGAAGTGTGTGAGAGGAGCAATGGCGCACAGCTGCAGTGCTGTGCGCTACCTTGGTGAAGACAGAGTCTTCATGCCGCCGATTTTCCGGACCATCTTCTTGCTTCTGGCTCTGTAAGGGGGACGGCGGCGCGGCTCCGGGACCGAACATCAAGGCTGGGCCTGCGGTCGATCCCTCTGGAGCTAATGGTGTCCAGTAGCCTAAGAAGCCCAATCCGGCTGCAAGCAGGCGAGTTCGCTTCTTCTCCCCTTAGTCCCTCGCTGCAGTGAGCCTGTTGCCAGCAGGTCTCACTGAAAATAACAAATTCTAAGACTATAACTTTCTAAGAGCTCAGGAGAGCCCCTAGTGTGCATCCAACCTCGGCCGGGCACGAAATCTAACTGAGGCTTGGAGGAGGGTCATAGTGGGAGGAGCCAGTGCACACCAGGTAGTCTAAGATCTTTCTAGAGTGCCCAGCCTCCTTCGGAGCCCGCTATTCCCCATGGTCCTTACGGAGTTCCCAGCATCCACTAGGACGTTAGAGAAAACTCCTTAACCTCACCTCTTCTCTTCTTGGTCTCGCCCAGTGGACCTCCTCCACCTTCCATGTGAGTGGAAGCTCACTGGATCTGGTCTTCACTCACCGCTGTGATCTTTCTGATTTCTCCAACTCTCTGTTCCCCCTCTCTGAGCATCACCTGCTCACTTTTAACCTATCTCTATCTGCTTCTCCACCTTTACCTCCTAAGACTACCATCACTAAGCGTAACATTGGGGCTATTGACACCACTTCCCTATCCTCCCTGTTTGACTCGCTTCTCTCACCTATTCTCTCTCTTTCCTGCCCTGAACAAGCTACTTCCCTTTACAATGCATCCCTTACCTCTGCTCTTGACTCTATCACCCCACCAACCACTATTCACCCTCGCAGATCGACACCTCAACCCTGGCACACCAAATGCACCAGTTATCTGCAAAAATGCTCACGTACCACTGAGCGACAGTGGAGGAAATCACGCTCTAAGGCCGACTTCCTCCGCTACAAATGTATGCTCTCATCCTACTTTGCTGCCCTTACCCTCTTCTAAACAATCTTACTTCAAAAACCTAATCTCCTCCCAATCCTCAAACTCCAGGAGCCTCTTTGCCACTGTCAACTCGCTCCTCTGCCCACCCCTGCCTCAACTGACCTTTTCACTTTCTGCTTTTGACTTTGCCACCTACTTCACATCCAAAATTGACTCTATTCGTCAGGACATAACATCCCACCAGAACCTGAGCAACCACCCCTCTCCTTCCCTCCTACCAACTCTGACATCTTTCTTCCCTGTATCTGTAGAGGAAGTCATGGTCCCCATCCAGTCCTCACCCACCTCCACCTCCCCACTTGACCCTATTCCCTCCAGCCTTCCTCTCTTCTTCTGCCTGTTCCCATCTTGCCCATCTACTCAATCTCTCACTCTCATCAGGCACTGTCCCTTCTGCCTTCAAGCATGCACTTGTCTCCCCTATTCTTAAAAAACCTACCCTTGATCCAACCAATCTTTCCAACTACCGACCCATCTCTCTTCTCCCGTTTGCCTCCAAACTCCTTGAGCGTATTGTCTACAACTGCCTCACTATCTTTCTTTCTTCCCACTCACTGCTTGACCCTTTCCAGTCTGGTTTCCGTCCTCAGCACTCCACTGAAACTGCCCTCACGAAAGTCTGCAATGACCTCCTTGCTGCTAAATCCAGGGGCCACTACTCTCTGCTTATTCTCCTTGACCTTTCTGCTGCTTTTGACACTGTAGACCACCCTCTCCTCCTGCAAATCCTTTACTCACTTGGTTTGTGTGATACTGCTCTCTCCTGGCTGTCCTCCTACCTTTCTGACCGTTCCTTCTCTGTCTCCTCTCATGACTCCACCCCCCCCCACTTCCTCTACCAGTAGGTGTCCCCCGAGGTTCTGTTCTTGGGCCTCTCCTTTTCTCTCTCTATACATCCTCATTAGGTGAGCTCATTAGCTCTTTTGACTTAAAATATCATCTCTACGCTGACGATACTCAAATCTACCTTTCCTCTCCTGACCTCTCCCCTGCTCTCCTCACTCGTATCTCCAACTGTCTCTCTGCTACCTCCTCCTGGATGTCCCAGCGCTTTCTTAAACTTAACATGTCTAAGACTGAGCTGATCATCTTCCCTCCCTCCCGCATAACCTCACCCCCCACAATTTAATTATCCATTGATGACACAACTATCTCCTCTAGTCCCCAATTGCGATGTCTTGGAGTAATCCTTGACTCCTCCCTCTCCTTCAAACCACACATTCAGTACCTCTCAAAAATCTGCCAGTTCCATCTCAAAAACATCTCCAGGATCAGACCCTTTCTTACCCAGGATGCTACTAAGATCCTCATCCACTCACTGGTCATCTCCAGATTGGACTACTGCAATCTCCTCCTATCTGGCCTCCCTCAAAAATGCCTCTCTCCACTTCAATCTGTCCTCAATGCTGCTGCTCGTCTCATCTTCCTCACCAAACGTACTACATCCACATCCCCTCTCTTGCAGGACCTTCACGGGCTACACTTCCCATTCAGGATCCAATTCAAGCTTCTCACACTCACCTACAAAGCCCTCACCCACTCTTCTCCTTCTTACATCTCTGACCTTATCTCTCTTTACATTCCCACCCGTCCTCTTCGCTCTGCTAATGCACGCCGTCTCTCCGGCCAACTAATTACCTCCTTCCACTCCTGCCTACAAGAGTTTGCACGTGCTACTCCCTATCTCTGGAATACTCAACCTCTCCCCATCAGACTCCCCACCTCTCTACAAAACTTCAAACAGGCTCTCAAGACCCACTTCTTCACCAAACTCCTCCTAACCCTCTTGTCTATGCTCACTGTCTATCCCTTCTGTGTCACACCGGTCTGTTAGCCCCTCAGCGTTTTAGATTGTAAGCTCACAAGAGCAGAGACTTCTTTCCTCATGTGCCTTTCCTTTTCTTTCTTACACTATCTCATACTCCATACTCCCTTTGATGGCACCTAACCCCGGGTTTTTTATACCTGTCCTATATTGTCTTGTACTAAAAATGCTGTTTTCTTGTTTGCTCATCTGATTATGTACTGTGTAATGGGAGCTACGGATACCTTGTGGCGCCATATAAAATAGGATTTTGAATACCTACCGGTAAATCCTTTTCAATGAGTCCGTAGAGGATGTTGGGCCGCTCAAAGAACCATGGGGTATAGATGGGATCCGCAGGAGACATGGGCACTTTAAGACTATCAAAAGGGGCGTGACCTGGCTCCTCCCTCTATATCCCCCACCAGACTCAGTTTGTAACTGTGCCCGGCGAGACGGACATTTCGAGGAAAGGATTTAACAACAAAGGTGAGCACAACACCAGCTCACGCCATAAGCATGCCGTACAACATGGCAGATAACTGAACACATGTCAACAGACATGAACAAGATTCAGCAAGAAGCTGAAAAAACCATAACACCAACTGTGTTTAACCAGAACTACACTGCAGATACAGTACGCACTGGGACGGGCGCCCAACATCCTCTACGGACTCATAGAAAAGGATTTACCGGTAGGTATTCAAAATCCTATTTTCTATTTCGTCCTAGAGGATGTTGGGCCGCTCAAAGAACCATGGGGATAATACCAAAGCTCTAAAAACGGGCGGGAGAGTGCGGATGACTCTGCAGCACCGATAGACCAAAACTAAGGTCTTCATCGGCCAAGGTATCAAACTTGTAAAACTTAACAAATGTGTTTGACCCCGACCAAGTACCAGCTCGGCAAAGTTGCAATGCCTAGACACCCCGGGCAGCTGCCCAGGAGGAGCCCACCTTCCTAGTGGAATGGGCATTCACCGATTTCGGTAACGGCAAGCCTGCCGCGGAATGAGCCTGCTGAATTGTTTGACAAATCCAGCGTGCAATGGTCTGCTTGAAAGCAGGACATCCAATCTTATTGGGAGTGTATAAAATAAACAGAGACTCTGTTTTCCGCAATGGAGCCGTTCTGGCTACATAGATTTTCAAGGCTCTGACCACATCCAGAGACTTATCCGCAGCCAAAGCGCCAGTAGCCACTGGCACCACAATAGGTTGGTTAATATGAAAAGAGGAAACCACCTTTAGCAAAAATTGTTGCCGAGTTTTTAACTCAGCACGATCTTCATGGAAGATCAAATAAGGGCTCTTGTGAGACAAGGCCGCCAACTCTGACACCCGCCTAGCGGATGCCAATGCCAATAAAATGACAACCTTCCAAGTGAGGAATTTCAACTCCACTTTACGTAAAGGTTCAAACCAATGTGACTGAAGGAATGATAACACCACGTTAAGGTCCCAAGGTTCCACAGGGGGCACAAAAGGAGGTTGGATATGCAACACCCCTTTCACAAAGGTCTGCACCTCAGGAAGTGAGGCCAGATGTTTCTGAAAGAAAATGGACAAAGCAGAAATCTGTACTTTAATGGAGCCCAATTTAAAGCCCTCATCCACACCATTTTGTAGAAAATGGAGAAAACGGCCAAGGTCAAATTTCTCCACATGAGCTTTCTTGGCCTCGCACCAGGAAATATATTTCCTCCAAATACGGTGATAGTGCTTCGACGTCACACCCTTCTTGTCCAGGATAAGAGTAGGTATGACTTCACTGGGAATACCCTTTTGGGCTAAAATCTGGCGTTCAACCGCCATGCCATCAAACGTAGCCGCTGTAAGTCTTGATAGACGAACGGCCCCTGCCGCAGCAGGTCCTCGCGCAGAGGAAGAGGCCAGGGATCGTCGACCAGTAACGGCAGAAGATCCGGGTACCAAGTTCTCCTTGGCCAGTCCGGGACCACAAGGATTGCCGGAATGCTTGTCCTTTTTAGAAGCCTCAACACCTTTGGGATGAGAGGAACCGGAGGGAACACATACACTGAGGGGAACACCAAGGGTGTTGTCAGTGCATCCACCGCGTCCGCCTGAGGGTCCCTGGACCTAGAGCAATACCTTGGAAGTTTCTTGTTGAGGCGAGACGCCATCATGTCTATATGGGGAACCCCCCATCGCTTTGTCAGCAGCGTGAAGACCTCCGGATGGAGGCTCCACTCTCCTGGATTTAGGTCGTGTCTGCTGAGGAAGTCCGCTTCCCAGTTGTCCACTCCCGGAATGAATATTGCCGACAGAGCACTTGTATGCCTCTCCGCCCAGCGAAGAATCTTTGTGGCTTCTACCATTGCTGCTCTGCTTCTTGTGCCGCCTTGGCGGTTTATGTAACCTACTGCCGTGACATTGTCCGATTGAATCAGAACCGGCAGGTCTCGAAGAGGATGTTCTGCTTGTAGAAGGCCGTTGTAAATGGCCCTCGGTTCCAGAACGTTGATGTGAAGATGAGTTTCTGGACTTGACCATCTTCCCTGGAAGGTCACCCCTAGAGTGACTGCCCCCCAACCTCAGGGACTTGCATCCGTGGTCACTAAGATCCAGTCCTGGATCCCGAACCGACGTCCTGCAAGGAGGTGAGAGCTGTTGAGCCACCACAGGAGGGAGACCCTGGTGTTGGGAGATAGAATTATCTTCTAGTGCATATGCAGGTGGGATCCGGACCACTTGTCCAACAGATCCCCCTGAAACACTCTGGCATGGAACCTCCCGAATTGGAGGGCCTCGTATGCCGCCACCATCTTTCCCAGCAATTGAATGCATTGATGAATGGAAACCGTTTTCGGTTTCAATAAGAGTTTTACCAAACTCTGAATTTCCAGAGCTTTCTCCACAGGGAGAAAAGCCTTCAGCTGGACCGTGTCCAGAATCATGCCCAAAAACGCCAAACGGGTTGTCGGGATCAACTGTGACTTTTGTAAGTTCAGGAGCCAGCCGTGCTGTTGCAGAACTGACATGGACAGTGCAATGTCCTGTAACAACTTGTCTTTGGACTTCGCCTTTATCGGGAGATCGTCCAAGTACGGGATAATTGTAACTCCTTGCCTGTGCAGGAGAACCATCATTTCCACCATTACTTTGGTAAAAATCCTCGGAGCCGTGGACAGACCAAACGGCAACGTCTGAAACTGGTAGTGCGTATCCTGGATAGCAAACCTCAGGAATCTTTGGTGAGGAGGATAAATGGGGACATGAAGGTAAGCGTCCTTTATGTCAAAGGAGACCATGAACTCTCCTTCCTCCAGACTGGAGATTACCGCTCTGAGAGACTCCATCTTGAATTTGAATTTCTCTAGGAATAAGTTGAGAGATTTCAGGTTGAGAATAGGTCTCACCGAGCCGTCCGGCTTCGGCACCACGAACAGGCTTGAATAAAAGCCCTGCCCCTGCTGATCTAGGGGTACCGGGACCACAACCTGATTTAGACACAATTTTTGTACTGCACCGCAGACTAGTTCCCTTTCCTGCAGCGAAGCTGGCAAGGCCGATTTGAAAAACCGGCGAGGGGGCACGTATTGAAACTCCAGTGTGTACCCCTGGGATACAATCCTCAACACCCAAGGATCTAAACCCGAGCGAACCCAGACCTGACTAAAAAACCTGAGACGTGCCCCCACCTGAGCGGGTCCCTGTAATGGGGACTCGGCGTCATGCGAGGGGTTTAGGAGGAGCTGGGGAGGACCTCTGCTCCTGGACACCCGAGGAGGCGGGTGCCCTTTTTCCTCTACCTCTACCTCTGGTAGCCAGAAAGAAGTTGCCTCGGCCCCTTCTATACTTGTTGGGCCGAAAGGAATGCATTTGATAATTTGGCTGTTTCTTTTGCTGCGTAGGAACCGAGGGTAAGAAGGTAGATTTACCCGCGGTAGCTGCTGACACTAATCCAGCAAGGCCTTCACCGAAAAGTTCTCCTCCCTTGAAGGGAAGGGATTCCATATTCCTTTTGGAATCAGCGTCAGCATTCCACTGATGAGTCCAAAGCGCACGTCTAGCCGCAATGGACATAGCATTCGCCTTAGCACTAAGGAGGCCAGCGTCACGTACAGCCTCTTTCAAGTATGCAGCTGCATCTCTCATATAACCCAGCGTCACCTGGATGGAATCTCTATCTAGATTCTCCCAATCAGAAGATAAAGTGTCTGCCCACTTTTCAATAGCACTACTGACCCACGCGGACGCAATAAGAGGCCTGAGCAACGTCCCTGTAGTAGTGAAAATAGCCTTCAGGGTAGCCTCTTGCTTATGGTCCGCCGGCTCCTTAAGAGTCGTCGACTGAGCTGCAGGGAGGGCTACCTGTTTTGACAAATGCGCCAGGGCTTTGTCTACAGTGGGGGGATTCTCCCACGGGTCCCTATCCGACTCGGGAAAAGGGTATGCCACGTTGATTCTTTTAGGAATCTGAAACTTTTTATCAGGGTTATTTCTAATGCTATCAAAGAGAGCGTTCAGTTCAAAACAAGGAGGAAAAGTAACCGAGCGCTTTTTCTCCTTGTAAATCAGGACCCTGGTTTCAGGTGTAATAGGGTCCATTAATATTCAAGATATCTTTAACAGCTACAATCATATACTGAAAACTCTTAGCCAATCTTGGATCTAATCTGGAATCAGCATAATCGACATCGGCATCAGAGTCCGTGTCGGTATCTGTGTCAACCAATTGGTCAAAACTACGTTTGTGTGACCCTGCAGGGTCTTGCAACTGTAATAAAGCGTCCTCTACTGTTCTCTTCCACACCTGGGATTGAGACGCAGACTCATCAAACTTTTGATTTAATGATGTGACACTAGCATGCAAAGCATTCAAAGTATTTAACCAATCTGCAGTCGGCGGTGCCGACATGGCCACTCCCAAAACATTTGGTGTCCCCAACAAATTGTCCCCCGGAGAGGAATAATCAGCCTCCGACATGTCGACACCTAAGAGACAGCACACGCACCAAGCAGTGAGGGAACACAAAGGGATATAGCCAGCTCACACCCCAGCGTCAAATAAGAGGTCTGTGAACACCAAAGATGTCCCAGAGCTGTCTGCGCTTGTTTTACATAAATAAATATGCCCCCTCTATGTCTTTTTAGCCCCCTGGTACTTGCTGCGGAGAGGAAGGACCAGCGACTTCAGTTTGTGGAGGAGGAAATGGCGCCAGTGAGAAGTGAGGAAGAAGCTCCGCCCCCAACATGGAGCGCTTCTTCCCGCTTTTATTATTTAATTATATGCCGGCGGGGGTTAGCGGGCAGTGCCAGGGCACTGTAGGATTATGCCAGCCTTATATATGAGGTAATATATGCTCCCCAGGGCACCCCCCAGCGCCCTGCACCCAGCGGTGTGTACTCAGCGGGAGCATGGCGCGCACTGTGCATAGCCGCTGTGCGGTACCTCTACAATGCCGTCTTGAAAGATGAAGAGAAGTCTTCTTTCTTCTTATACTCACCTTACTTCTGACTTCTGGCTTGAAGAGGGGGGACGGCAAGCTGTGGGAGGGAGCATCCAGGAGAGCCCGGCGTTCATCTCCCCTCAGGAGCTGAAGGCATCCTGTCAGCAGCAGCAGAGCCCTGGAACTCAGAAGTGGGTCTAGACTGCTCTCCCCTCTTGCCCACGAAGCAGGGAGTCTGTAGCCAGCAGATCTCCCCAAAATAAAAAACCTAACATTAAGTCTTTCAGAGAAACTCTAGGAGCTCCCCCTAGTGCCCTGTGTCTCGTCCGGGCACATTTCTAAAACTGAGTCTGGTGGGGGATATAGAGGGAGGAGCCAGGTCACGCCCCCTTTGAAAGTCTTAAAGTGCCCATGTCTCCTGCGGATCCCGTCTATACCCCATGGTTCTTTGAGCGGTCCAACATCCTCTAGGACGAAATAGAAATAAAGGATAATAATAATAAGAACAACGGAATTCCGAAGCTTAGAATCCCGACACCTGGTACATAAGTATACTAACCTCTCCCAACCCTAACACTCCCTTCCTGCAGCATACCACCTCCCTTCTTACAGCCTAATTTTAACCACCACCCCCACACAGCCTAGCCCTCCCTTCCTGCAGCCTAACCCTAACCCTCCCTTTCCGCAGCCTAACCCTCCCTTTCCGCAGCCTAACCCTAACCACCCCTAGTGCTTAACCCTCCCTTCCTACAGCATAACGCCTCAATTCTTACAGCCTAACCACTCCCCCCACACAGCTTAGCCCTCCCTTCCTGTACCCTAACCCCCCACTCCCTAATGCCTAACACTCTCTTACTGCAGCATAACACCTCCCTTCTTACAGCCAGAGCCGGTCTTAGGCATAGGCAAACTAGGAAAATGCCTAGGGCATTTGGTATGCCAGGGGACACAAGCAGCTTCTGCTGATTAAAATGATATGCTGCATGCCTATATTCTGTGTGTGACTGTGTCTGTATCTGCATACAAAATGCTACGTTACAGTGATTTCCAGAAATACACTGCAATGTAGCATTTCGTGTGCAGATACAGCCGCAGTCACACACAGAATATAGACATGCTGAATATCATTTAAATCAGCAGAAGCTGCTTGTGCATCTTAGCCACATAGTAATCAAATAAGAGGCATTTTCGTCAAAAAAGCTGCCCGACGTTAGCAGAGCTGCCAGCTGACTCACGCCAGGCATCTCCTGCTGTATGGCGTATTGAGGCAAGATCTATGAGGAAAAAATCTGTATCCAAGCAGAGGCAGAGGTCACAGTGTTAGCGGCCATGTGAGTGCTGGCTGCAGGTGGGTTGGTTGTGCAGGAGTGTTCGGCATATGTGTAAGGGGCATTATGTGTGTCATGTGTATAAATGCCTTAATAATGTGTGGCATATGTGTAAGGGGCACTGTGTGTGTCATTATGTGTATAAGTGCACTAATAATGTGCGGCATGTGTGTAAGGGACATTATGCGTATAAGGGCATTAATAGAGGGTGGCATAATGTGTAAGGGGCATTACTGTGTGGTATTATGTGTATAAATGCATTACTAACGTGACATTATGTGTATACGGTTCTCTGCTGTGTGGCGTAACGTATAGAAACGGCACTACTATGTGGTCTAATGTGAATAAAGAGCAATATGTGTGGTGTAATGTGAATAAGGAGCAATTCAGTGTGATGTAATGTAAATAAGGGGCACTACTGTGAGGGGTAATATATATAAGGTAAAGTTGCACTACTGTGTGATGTAATGTGAATAAGGGACACTATCACAGGGGCACAACTGTGTGGTGTAATTTGAATTGGGGGTACTATTGTGTGGCCATGCCTCTTCCCAGCAAGACCACGCCCCTTTTTGAGCTGTGCACCGAATGTGTGCACTGTTCCTATTTAAAATATAGGGGGGTAGGAGTACCAAAATTAAGGATTGCTATGGATGAGGGATGATGGTGCTGGGAAAGGAGTGCAGGGTCAGAGGCAGAAATAGCGGCGGTGCTAGGGGGCACAAGACAAAATTTTGCCTAGGGCATCATATTGGCTAGGGCCGGCTCTGCTTACAGCCTAACCACTCCCCCCACACAGCTTAGCCCTCCGTTCCCGCAGCCTAACCCTAATGCCTAACACTAACTTCCTGCAGTATAACACCTCCCTTCTTACAGCCTAACCACTACCCCACAGAGCCTAACCCTCACCCTAATGCCTAACCCTCCTTTCCTACAGCATAACACCTCCCTTCTTACAGAATAACCACTCCCCCCACACAGCCTAGCCCTCCCTTCCCGCAGCCTAACCCTAACCCCCCCCCTCTAGTGCCTAACTCTCCCTTCCTGCAGCATAACACCTCCCGTCTTACAGCATAACCACTCCTCCCACAGCCTAGACCTCCCTTACTGCAGCCTAACCCTCTTCCTAGTGCCTAACCCTCCCTTCCTGCAGCATAACACCTCCCTTCTTACAGCCTCACTCTAACCACTCCCCCCACACAGCCTAACCCTAACCCTCCCTTTCCACAGCCTAACCCTAACCCCCCCCAGTGCCTAACCTTAAACCCCCACCCCACCCCACTAGTGCCTAACCCTAACCCTCCCTTCCTGCAGCATAACACCTCCCTTCTTACAGCCTCACTCTAACCACTCCCCCCACACAGCCAACCCTCCCTTCTCACAGCCTAACCCTAACCCTCCCTTTCCACAGCCTAACCCTAACTCCCCCAGTGCCTAACCTTAAACCCCCACCCCACTAGTGCCTAACCCTAACCCTCCCTTCCTGCAGCATAACACCTCCCTTCTTACAGCCTCACTCTAACCACTCCCCCCACACAGCCAACCCTCCCTTCTCACAGCCTAACCCTAACCCTCCCTTTCCACAGCCTAACCCTAACTCCCCCAGTGCCTAACCTTAAACCCCCACCCCACTAGTGCCTAACCCTAACCCTCCCTTCCTGCGGCATAACACCTCCCCTCTCACAGCCTAACAACTCCCCCCACACTACCTAGCCCTCCCTTCCCGCAGCCTAACCCTCTTCCTAGTGCCTAACCCCCCCACCCCCTTAGTGCCTAACTCTAACTTCCTGCAGTATAACACCTCCCCTCTCATAGCCTAACAACTCCCCCCACACAGCCTAACCCTCTTCCTAGTGCCTAACCCTAACTTCCTGCAGCATAACACCTCCCTTCTTTCAGCCAAACTCTAACCACTCCCCCCACACAGCCTAACCCTCCCTTCCCACAGCCTAACCCTAACCTTCCCTCTAGTGCCTAACCCTAACCCCCCCACCCCGCCTAGTGCCTAACCCTATCACCCTCTTCCCGCTGCCAAACCCTAGTGGTTTGGGGCTAGTATAACTTTACAGGTTCTACAGATCACGTCTTTATATCTTGATTATCTATTAATATACTAGTAAAGGGATCTGAGCGGATTTACTGCACACAACGTCTTGTAGCTAAATAATTCCTCATCTTCCATTTACAATGCACCGTGTTCCCAGCACAAATAGCCGGTATCACTCACTGGTAACATTCAGGCGGATTCCTCGGCTCCCCATTCTTCTGTCACCTAAGGGTGGCAGCTCCGGTTACTATGGAACTGGATATGTTCAGACGAAGGTCTAAAGTGTTACATCTCCGCAGCCAATCAGCATAATATTTCAGGGGAAGATGGTAACGCAATTGAAGGATCCGGGACACAAATAACACCGGGACAAATAATATGTACTAACTGCTGTAATATTACATCTACGCTGTGATGCGCTAGTGAGTAAAAGTGACACACTATTTATAATATGTGTTTGACAGGAGTCAGAAAACCGATCTACAATGAGTTTTTTCCTGCTCATTCGTTATGGCCTGAGGTTTGAAGTGGGAAGTGTCAAAGTCAGAAAAAATATCCCTATACACGCTGCCATATTTGCACCTCATGCTGGTCCGTGCTGCGCATGCGTGCGCTTTCCCGTGATAGCGCATACCCGCTGATGCGTGCACCCGCTCGCATCAGTATGCGTATTTACGGTAAAGAGTATGTAGTCGTAGCGTGCGACCCAATCGTTACATATTTTCACAATTAATGTAGTTTGTAGATCATGGTCCCTTTGATAGTTTCTGAAAGTTTAGTTAATATAGAATGTCCCTGAGCTGAGGAATCCCTCTTTGTATTGTGGGAAGGGTCTAACAAGAGTCATGCAGCAGTGTTTGGTACCCATCGGAAGAGTATTTAATTAGCAATATTCCGGTGTTGGTTTGGAGCGTATTAATCGCTCGTGCGAATAGTTATGGACATAAGAAGTTTATGTCCATTTCTATTATTTACTCATACTCAGGTATGCGGCGGGAAACCTAGTTTCCCACCCACCTGAGCTGTTTGAAATCGTCACAGCCCACCTGTATGAATCAACCTATGACCTTTTGTTATGATACAGGGCCGAATTCCGACGTCCAATGGACAATGGGATTGTAGGGACTATGAGATTGCATTGTGTGAGGGGCATAAATAGGCAGGCCGACCATATCCAACTTCACTCTCTCATCAACGGTTTTCTGCTGATAACCGGGAGCTGGATATCGAGGCGCATGCGATCATACCCTTTGTGCGTAAGTTTCTCTCCGTAATCATTGTCTTACTGTGAGCCAATTTCTCTCATCTCTCTCCATTTCTCTCTCTCTCTCTCCTTTCTCTTTTCTCTCACATCTCCCCTAGACTAGTATTGAATTGTATTAGATAGTATTGTATTTTGGTTAGGAAGTCTCTGTTATATTGTAGTGTATCATTTGTACTGTTATCCCCTTTTACAAGTATATTAGATATAATACAGTTAATAGGCTTTGGATCCTAAACCAGTATCTGTGTATTTCCTATAGTGTTAAGTGTTCACTTGAGCGTCGGTGACGCTCAAGCAGCTTTGTAGTTAGTCAGGTTACACAAGGTTGCACTTACACCCTGTATTCACATTAAGGTATTCTGTGTATTTCATTGGTATAAGGTTTAGACATAAAGGTATAGCGTTGTGAGCGTCAGCGCCGCTGGTGATCTCCTCGTGGTCTCGAGCGTCCGCTACGCCATAGCGAATCATTACTCTAGTCATAGCCCTTAACGTGCTGTCCTGTGATCGCTGGGCCGTGAGCGAACGTGACGCTTGAGCGTCTCGCCTACGGCGGAGCGATCGTTACGCAACCAGCGTACCCGTACGGTACTTCTTAAGTAAACAGCGTACAGTGTTCTTAGACTTCATAAAGGGTTGTTTATACGACAAAGGAATTTAGCATTGTCAATTGGGGACTCGTCCTATCCTTCTCATATCTGCACTAGGTAGATCAGCAGACATTATCCCCCCAGCAAAGGGTGGGAGGTTGTCTCGCAGTGCTGTGCTGACGGGATAAGCGTCTGCTTCGCTTAGACAAAGAGTGCTGAAGGAATCCGGGAACCGGAAGTAAGAACAAAACGCTTGTGTCTTTTAAAACTGTTTATTTCTCTTCTGTCTTGCGTATACACGCACGCATACATATATATCTGCATTTCTTTTTTCAAATTTCGTATATCACTATTCCTGTTTGCCAATTTTTATAGTTGATAGAAAGTGCTAAAAGAGATTTGCTGTTATTTCATAGTAGAG
Source organism: Pseudophryne corroboree (assembly GCF_028390025.1). Taxonomy (NCBI): domain Eukaryota; kingdom Metazoa; phylum Chordata; class Amphibia; order Anura; family Myobatrachidae; genus Pseudophryne; species Pseudophryne corroboree. Next base: position 376,090,764 of record NC_086453.1, read on the forward strand.
GTAATAGTTAAAGTATAGACCAACACACGGCTTGTCTGGGAGATAAGGCAGTCAGTGTGGTGTGCGGTAGATGATCAGGGATCATCTACATTGATAAAAGTAGAAATTGTGTTACGGTGGATCTTTGTTTGCGTACACGTGTCACTAACAAAGACTAGCGTACGCAATCCAAAGGCAGACGCACGCAGCGTTCATTACGCAACGTAGCGTCCGGTTACGCCCACGTAGCTCAAGTCACGAAAAGTTGGATTTTAGCGCAAAGCGATAATTAGCGCAAAGCGATAAGATAACGCGACGCGGTAAATAACGCAAATCTATTTTTGGAAAAATCTGAAATTTAGTTTAACAGATCCTGCTCCTAATTGGTAACACAGCTGGGCTGAAGAAAATTTCTGCGCAGAAATAGATATAGAAACAAAGTGTACATGTGTTGAGTGAGTGTGTTTTTATCACATAAGTTTATATAACTTAGAGGTTGAACCAAAAGGAAAGTCGGGTACTCGTCAAAGGACATACGTGTAAGTGACATATACGGTGGCTAGGGAGGCATCCCTGGTTAAATAATATTTGAGCATTAGAGTATAGCGGACCATAAGGTAACAGACCAGGAGGTCATAAGGTAACAGACCAGGAGGTCATAAGGTAACAGGTTAAATAGACAAAGAGGTCCGCTATAAAGGTACAAGAGGCACAACGCCTGGGGTGTTGGTGCAGAACCCATATAGGCCATACAAGCTCTTGCTGAAGGAATCGCGGCCGGAAACATCGATTCCATTGATCTTTCAGTACATGACAAGTAGTGCTTATGTACTGAACGATTGTACCGCACGTAATTGTGTGCAGTAGTTAGTAATCTGACCTAATACCATTAGAGTAAAGTGGTCACAAACGCTATTTGTACATTCTGACGTGATTTGTGTAATTTTTTATTTTTGGAAGGGAAGTTCGCTGGTCACTCAGGAACTATCTAACAACCCCACCTTTACTGGAAAGAGTAAGTGTCCTGCGGGTAACCCTCATATGTTCCAGTAAACAGAAGGTTCCATAGGGGCCCTGTATCGAGTACGCCAGCACCATATCGGTGTGATCAGGTCGTATTGGTCGAGGTGGGCGAGTGAGTGGGGTACTCGGTAAACCGCCACCGCCGGCCTATTTTTGGACAATTTGGTTTGCTGTAAGGGTTCGCTGAAGACCGTGATATAAAGATCACAGGAGTAGTAAGCAACACCTGCAGATTATGGGGGCCAATTGTTCAGGTAGGGGGCGATCAACCTTGGTTCGGGTTGATTCAGAGAACCGACCCGTCGGGTCGGCAAGGTACATCATGTGTGAAAAATACGGAAGTCACACAGAATCTTTATGTGATGAATGGGAGAGAATGACTGTACAAGACAGGGACAAATTCCCAAGAATAGGTAGCTTCAGTCCAGAAGTGTTACAAAATTTAAGGAGGAGGATATGTCTCCTAAAATCAACAAAGAGACGAATTCAGCATCATGATTATTTACAGTTATGGCACCAGGAAGGTGAGATACAGAGAGGTTTGGCTCTGGCGGCAGGATCTGGGGCAGTCAGGAAGCTGATAGCCACAGCCCCTCCTCCACCATACATTGCAGGAGAGAAGTTGATTGCGGAGAGAAACGCACTGGGTTGTAAAACACAAACTCTTAGTAACCCTGTAAATGGTAATGATGTTAACCAAGTAACTCATGCAATTATTAACCCGTGCAAGATGTACCCTGTTTTGAACCTTCCTCAGGAGTGTGATCAAGAAGACGATTCAACAACAATTTCAGCTCTCTCTCTCGCGGCCACCATAGCAGAGACCACAGTAGGCACAACAACACCCACGAGATTAGCGAAAGCCCCTAGCGGAGGGATAGGTGAGGTCGTGTCAACGGGTAAGTACGGCACCATGCACTACACTGAAACAATTTCACCACAAGTTGTAGAATCTACACAGAATGAGGTTGTTAGACTTGCTCCTGTAAGGGTAATAGCAGTTCCCAATGAAAAAACAGATGTGTCTGGAGCCACTCCCATAAGGAACATTGCCATGTACACTCCATTTTCCCGAATGGAATTAAGAACAATAGTGTCCGAATTTCCTGACCCCAGGAAGGACTTAGTTGCTAGCCAAAAATACATCAGGGATCTAGGCAACACTGTAGAACCCAACAACAAGGATTGGCAGATACTGCTAAGAGCTTGTTTACCTTCCAATGTCGACGCAACTCAATTTTTAGCTGACTGTGCATTGGATAAAGATGTACCGCTTACAGACGTGTACAACAAGGATAATGTAAAAAGGATAAATTTACAGCTAAAGGAGTATTTCCCAGCCGTTGTTAAATGGAACAAGATATTCTCCATTAGACAAAAAGAGTCCGAGACGGCATCAGAATATTTTCACCGGGCACTATTAGAAATGGCAAAGTACACTGGAATAGAAGACATTAAGACCAACCCAAACCATCAAGACGTAGCAGTATCTGTACTGATGGATGGTTTAAAGGAAACATTAAAGACTAGGGTACAGACCACGCAACCATGTTGGCGAGGTCTGTCGGTGTCCACTTTGAGAGAGGCTGCTATTGATCACGACAGAAACATCACTAGACACAGGGAGTCGCAAAGTGATAAGTTAATGTCAGTAAGTATACAGGCGCTGACCACAAGGCAGCCTGCGTATGTACCATCGAATCCTGTAAGTAAATCAACTGTAATAACTTGTTATTCCTGTAACAGACCAGGACACTATGCACGAGAATGTAGAACAAAGAGTGTACAAAGATCTTTTCAACCCCCTAGACAACGACACGACACACGACATTGGGAGCAGGGTCCACAGAGGCGGAGTTTTGAGCCACATACAAGGGAAACAAAAAGATATCCCCCGAACAGAGACTGGCATGCCTCTGGTAGTTCCCAGCTAACTCCCTCACAAGTAGTCGCTGCCAGCGGGGTACAGGCAGGTCACCATACCCAATAGGGGTGTGGCCATACCTGTAATCTGCAGCCAGTTAAGTTGATTGCCAGTCTTGGAAGCGAACCAGAGATTGCAATCAATGTAGCTGGTAAAACTTTAAACTTTCTTGTAGACACAGGGGCGGCCAAGTCAGTGATAAATTCGACAGTGGGCATGAGAACCACTGGTAGGACAATTCCAGCCATGGGAGTAACAGGAGTAGTCCAGCACTACCCTGTTAGCAAACCAGCCGAGATTACAATAGGGCCTTTGCATACCAAGCATTCCTTTTTGCTGGCTGCATCGGCACCAACTAATCTCCTGGGTAGAGACTTACTATGTAAAATGGGTTGCGTCATTTATTGTACTCCTGAAGGTGTATTCTTGGACATTCCTGAGAATCACGCTCAGGAGGTACGAGACATGTTAGACTCCCCATCAAAATTAATGTCACATTCCATTATGACAAATAGGAATCCATCCCAAGTAGAAGAGATGACATCTCAGATACCAGAGTCACTTTGGACAAAAGATGGACAGGACACTGGATTAATGGCAAACGTAGCTCCAGTAGTTGTACAAGTAAAAGATGGTAGGATAGCTCCAAAAATCCCACAGTATCCTCTGAAGCCAGAGGTGGAGTTAGGAGTTTTCCCAGTAATAGAACGCTTGCTGCAACAGGGCATTCTAGTAAGAACATCCAGCACAGCAAATAGTCCCATCTTCCCTGTTAAAAAGAGTGGGGGGAGGGGTTACAGGCTAGTGCAGGATCTAAGGGGGATTAACAAAATAGTTGAGAGTCAGTTCCCCGTAGTGCCTAATCCAGCTGTCATCCTAATGCAAATTCCTCCCACTGCCAAATTTTTCACTGTTATTGACCTCTGCTCCGCATTCTTTTCGGTACCTCTGCACCCTGACAGCCAATATTTGTTTGCTTTTACATACAGAGGAGTCCAATACACGTGGACTCGGTTACCCCAAGGTTTCATAGATAGTCCAAGTATATTTTCTCAGGCTTTGCATGATTGTTTACAGTCTTTCCAACCGGAGAGTGGATCAGTATTGATACAGTACGTGGACGATTTACTGCTGTGTTCAGATTCACTGGAAGCCTCTCTGAAGGATACGAAACAGCTCCTGTTTCATCTTTCAGACACAGGTCACAAGGTTTCCAAAGACAAGTTACAATTATGCCAGACTAAGGTAAAATATTTGGGACACTGTCTAACACAAGGACTGAGACACCTGACCGCTGATAGAATCCAAGCCATTAGAGACATGACACTGCCACAAACCCAGCAACAGATCAGGACGTTTTTAGGAATGTGTGGGTATTGCCGTAATTGGATCCCAGGGTTTTCCATATTGGCGCTACCTTTGCAGGAAATGGTCTCTTCAAACAAACCTGATCGGATTTCGCATACAGACGAATCCGAAGCAGCATTTGAGAGACTTAAGCAATGCCTAACGCAGGCACCAGCACTAGGTATGCCAGACTATGGGAAACCCTTTGAACTATACGGAACAGAAAGTGCTGGGTGCGCAGCAGGTGTACTAACCCAAAAACACGGTGACGCCAGCAGGCCAGTCGCATACTACAGCGCCCAGCTAGACACGGTAGCGCGATCTCTCCCCACATGCTTGCGTAGCGTTGCGGCGATAGCATTGCTAGTGACAAAAAGCGAAGATGTCGTGCTAGGCCACAACCTCACAATCCATACACCACATGCGGTATCTGCCTTATTGAATTCTGCCCAAACCAGACACGTCTCATCAGCAAGGTTTACAAGATGGGAATTGGCATTAATGGCCCCAGTAAACATCACCATAAGGAGATGCAGCGCATTAAATCCTGCAACATTTCTACCAGGTGTGCCTGGTCAGACACAAAGGGTGGAAGGTGAGAGTGATGGGGAAGGAGGATTTAATGAAGATACACATGATTGTATGGAATATTTGACCCAAAATTTTACCGCAAGGCCTGACATCAGTGACAATCCACTGGAAGATGCAGAACTCACGTTCTACACTGACGGTAGTTGTCATAGACAGTCAGACTCGGGAGACTTGTGTACTGGATACGCAGTCGTAGATGACCAAGACACCATAGAAGCGGAACCGCTAGGCCCACCTCACTCAGCCCAGGTTGCTGAACTGGTCGCCCTAACCAGAGCATGTGAATTGGCTAAGGGCAAGTCAGCCAATATCTACACCGATTCTAGATACGCCTTCGGGGTAGTACATGATTTCGGAGCCCTATGGCGCCTCAGAAATTTCATGACGGCAGCTGGTACACCGATAGCGCATGCAGCTCACATAAAAAGGCTTCTAACAGCGATACAGGAACCCGACAGAGTGGCTGTTATCAAATGTAAAGCACATACATATAGTCAAGACCCAGTGTCACTTGGTAACAGCCGAGCAGACGAAGCCGCAAAGCTTGCAGCTGCTACCCCCATACAGACAGACACCACACAACTGATGGTATTTCATACCATCAACACACAAAAGTTGTGTGAGATGCAGAATTTGTGTTCCACACAGGAAAGAGCAATCTGGAAGGCAAAGGGATATGGCCAGGAGTCCTCAGGGCTCTGGACGGATGGACATGGTAAACCAGTGGCCCCCAGAGCATATCTTCCATGTCTGGCTGAAGCAGCTCACGGGCTGACTCATCTAGGCAAGGAGGGAATGTGCAAATTGGTAAGAGCATACTGGTGCGCCCCAGGATTCTCCTCTCATGCGAGTAAAAGAGCAATGTCATGCCTTACCTGTCTGAGAAAGAATATTGGAAAGGCAATACCTACAGAACCATCCCATATCCCACCTGCCGGCGGCCCTTTCCAGGTAATACAAATTGACTTCATTCAATTACCCCCATGTCGAAATTTGAAATATGTACTTGTTTGTATAGATGTTTTCTCGAATTGGGTCGAAGCATTTCCAGCAGCTACAAATACCGCTATGTTTACAGCTAAGAAAATTGTGCAGGAATTTGTATGTAGATATGGTATCCCTAGAATCATTGAAAGTGATAGGGGTACCCATTTTACAGGTGATGTCTTTCAAGGAATGTGTAAATTAATGGGTATTGATAGCAAGCTGCACACTCCGTACCGTCCACAGGCGAGTGCGAAGGTCGAAAGAGTGAACAGCACTATTAAAAATAAATTGAGTAAAGTAATGGCAGAGACAGGACTGACGTGGCCAGAAGCTTTACCCATCGTTTTGTATAGCATCAGAACCACTCCCAGGTCCCCTCTGAATCTGTCTCCTTTTGAAATCTTGTTTGGTCGACAACCGCATGTCATGATTAACCCTCAGGATGATTTGAAATGTAACAATGAAGTAACTGTAAAGTACTTAATTAACATGAGTAAACAGTTAAGGAATCAAAATGATAATCTGAAGTTGGTGATTCCTGATTTACCAGATAGTAATTGTCATGACATTGAACCTGGGGATTATGTAATGATACGAAATTTTCTACGCTCAGGTTGTCTTATTGATAGATGGGAAGGACCATACCAGGTCTTATTGACTAGCACCACAGCATTGAAGGTTGCTGAGAGAGAGACTTGGGTCCATTCATCCCACTGCAAAAAGGTTGCTGATCCAGAGAAGTCCCGTGATAAGGAACAGACGGTAGAGGTTGTATCACTGGAGTGTCTGTTCCAGGAGGACTGAGGCGGCACCTGAGCCTTGAAGACCGAAAGCAGTTGTCGACTCCCCTCTCCCTTTTATTGTTTTTCTCCACTTCCCATCCCCTCTCCCTTAAAATTTCTTTTCCCCCTTCTCATTCTTCTCCATTTCCTCCTCAAAGATGGACTTGCCCCAAGAGACTGTGATCCGGATTATGATGTTGACCATGATGTTGACCAGAGCAGTCTGTTCCGGCGAGAGTACCATAGAGGTCGAGAGAGGTTCTGGAATGGGTTCCGATTATGATGATGGAGGCGTAGTTTTCCAAGATCAACCAAACCAACAAGCAAAGGCGAGTATCAGAAAACGATCCGATAGCATTGATCATAGAAGAAATTGTGACGGATTGTTAGCTGAAGAAAACTGTATCTGTAGGCTCTGTGATAATCTGGTTGAAGATGGATGCATAAAGAAATGCCAATCCAGTTTTAATATCCATATAGACCGGCATCCATTGAGTGACTATCACTCCTTAGTGGGTAACGTATTAAACCAAACAGATTGTTGGGTATGCTCTCAAGTACCTCAGGGTCATAGCAAATCAGGGCTAGTACCATTTCCTTTAACGTTAGGGGAGGTACTTGAGCTAAGTGGTGGGAGACCGGTGGACCGGAGGTTTAATATCTCCAGCCCTCCTAGTTTGAAGCTCCACCAATACCATGTGGATAGGTCCCTCTTATGTCATCAACATCTCCAATCCCAGAAAACCGGGAAATTGGGAAGTGTCGTGGAGCAATTTAACCATGACCTTTTCACACAGAGCAGATAGAATGCCTACAGATACAGAGCTTGTACGCCACATAGCCAGTAGAGGAAAATCTTTCCGGTATCGATATACCTTAGGAAATAGGATTACTAGAGTTGGAGAGGTATCACCAGGATACTGTGCACATATCGTACAAACTGATACGTGCATTAAGCAGATGGAAGAATTAGGGTCAGGAGATTTCACCTGGAAGGTTTGTAACATGGTAATGTCCTTCTCCGTCCCATATGTTCTCCCCGATGATGCATATTTCATATGCGGGAGAAAGGCGTACAAGTGGCTTGCCCCAAACTCTGAAGGATTGTGTTATATTGGAAAAGTATTGCCTGAAGTGATGACTGTTACACATGACAAAATGAAGGACATACACCGTGGTGCCCAAGCTCCTTATACTCTCACTCATTACGAGCACCGAGTTAAAAGACAACTGTCAGAAAGGTTAGAGCATCCGGCCTCTGATCTTATCCATGAATCCACCGGGATTCAGGTTCTGGTAGCGCTAGATTTCACTCGCACCGCTCGAGGAGTGATGAACTATAAATACATTTCCGCACTCGCCAATTTGTTAGATAATATCACTGAAATGTATGATGACACGTTTAGATACACTGGAAGAGAACTTCAAGCTTATAAAACAGAACTAGTTCAGCATAGAATGGTTCTTAATTATCTTACAGCAGTAACAGGCGGATATTGTGTTACATTGGCAACACAGTACGGCATAAAGTGTTGCACGTATATCACAAATAGCACCGAGGATCCGATAGAGGTCATAGACCAAAAGATGGACGATATTCTCCAATTGAAGTGGGAATTTCGTCGAAAACACAATCTCACCCTTGCTGCTGTAGGTAATGAGCTGACTGGTTGGGTGTCATGGTTGAACCCGCGAAATTGGTTCTCCGGTTTGGGAGACTGGGCTCAAGGAGTCATAATGGATGTTGGAAAGTTTCTACTATGTATCTTGGGTGTCGTTATATCGATTGGATTGATATTTAGATGCGGGCAGGCTTTAATGAGGTGCAAACAAAGTACAAAAGTGATGAGCTTGAGGAGTGAGGAAACTGTAATTAACCTGGATTTGATTTATGACCCAATGATAGAAACCAGAATGTGATGAAAATGCGATTATACGGTCCGTTTCTTTCACCTGTTTTTCTGCTTTTCTCCAAGATACAAAGACCCCCTTGGACGAGGAAGTTGACGAGACGCTATACAGACAACAGACAAGCACCAAAGATGAAGTTTTGACAACCTATGATATGGACACTTGATGAACTTTGCCATGGATCCCCAGTTTCCCTAGTATTTTTAAACTCACGCTAGCCCAACATTTTTTGTAAATCTGATGGCACTGACAAAGCTATTTGCTCATGCCCAAGGAGCAATACAGCGCAAAGAAGACGACTCTCAACAGATACCGAACACAACTTCAACGACAGATGTACATTTCCCTGACATAGAATATCATTGCATTTTCCATAAGTGTTCTTTATCTTCATCTCTACAACCCTCAGGTAATGACACACATAGACGATAGGGAATACAGGCACAGATATCAGCAACCACATACCTCCCCCATTCATGTATCATCAACTAAAATGTGCATCCCCATTTTGTTACAACTGAAAGCCGAAATGAGCTCGGTAAAGTTTGACAGCCCATCCACAGACCCGTACCACGGGATAAGAAGGAATTCAAATGTATACTTCGCAATACCTCGAAGCTTGATTTACAACACGTACGGCACGATGATACATGACCCTCCAAACATGGACTCATACACACATGCTTCTGCTATCACACTAGGTCATACCCTCTTCACACCTACTCCTCTCTCCTCCCTCACCCAACCATGGAAATGAATTAACCCCTGACATATATTTTTCTCCTTTTGAAATGTTTTAGAAGGTGGCAGTTATTACTGACTGCCAAAGGGTGGACTGTCAAAGTCAGAAAAAATATCCCTATACACGCTGCCATATTTGCACCTCATGCTGGTCCGTGCTGCGCATGCGTGCGCTTTCCCGTGATAGCGCATACCCGCTGATGCGTGCACCCGCTCGCATCGGTATGCGTATTTACGGTAAAGAGTATGTAGTCGTAGCGTGCGACCCAATCGTTACATATTTTCACAATTAATGTAGTTTGTAGATCATGGTCCCTTTGATAGTTTCTGAAAGTTTAGTTAATATAGAATGTCCCTGAGCTGAGGAATCCCTCTTTGTATTGTGGGAAGGGTCTAACAAGAGTCATGCAGCAGTGTTTGGTACCCATCGGAAGAGTATTTAATTAGCAATATTCCGGTGTTGGTTTGGAGCGTATTAATCGCTCGTGCGAATAGTTATGGACATAAGAAGTTTATGTCCATTTCTATTATTTACTCATACTCAGGTATGCGGCGGGAAACCTAGTTTCCCACCCACCTGAGCTGTTTGAAATCGTCACAGCCCACCTGTATGAATCAACCTATGACCTTTTGTTATGATACAGGGCCGAATTCCGACGTCCAATGGACAATGGGATTGTAGGGACTATGAGATTGCATTGTGTGAGGGGCATAAATAGGCAGGCCGACCATATCCAACTTCACTCTCTCATCAACGGTTTTCTGCTGATAACCGGGAGCTGGATATCGAGGCGCATGCGATCATACCCTTTGTGCGTAAGTTTCTCTCCGTAATCATTGTCTTACTGTGAGCCAATTTCTCTCATCTCTCTCCATTTCTCTCTCTCTCTCTCCTTTCTCTTTTCTCTCACATCTCCCCTAGACTAGTATTGAATTGTATTAGATAGTATTGTATTTTGGTTAGGAAGTCTCTGTTATATTGTAGTGTATCATTTGTACTGTTATCCCCTTTTACAAGTATATTAGATATAATACAGTTAATAGGCTTTGGACCCTAAACCAGTATCTGTGTATTTCCTATAGTGTTAAGTGTTCACTTGAGCGTCGGTGACGCTCAAGCAGCTTTGTAGTTAGTCAGGTTACACAAGGTTGCACTTACACCCTGTATTCACATTAAGGTATTCTGTGTATTTCATTGGTATAAGGTTTAGACATAAAGGTATAGCGTTGTGAGCGTCAGCGCCGCTGGTGATCTCCTCGTGGTCTCGAGCGTCCGCTACGCCATAGCGAATCATTACTCTAGTCATAGCCCTTAATGTGCTGTCCTGTGATCGCTGGGCCGTGAGCGAACGTGACGCTTGAGCGTCTCGCCTACGGCGGAGCGATCGTTACGCAACCAGCGTACCCGTACGGTACTTCTTAAGTAAACAGCGTACAGTGTTCTTAGACTTCATAAAGGGTTGTTTATACGACAAAGGAATTTAGCATTGTCAGAAGGAATAGAACAGCCAGACTGCTCACAGCAGCACAGAGTATTTCTGGTGGCCGGCGGTCCTGATGATCTGTTGGAAAGCAGTGACCTATCCTTTCTTGTCATTATGCGGAGACAGAGTGACGTATAGCGGCAGTGACATGACGCACGGCGGGGAATGGAGAATATACTGCAGCACGCTGTATAAGCACTGTGACGTATAGCGGCAGTGACATGACGCACGGCGGGGAATGGAGTATATGCTGCAGCATTCTGTATAAGCACTGTGACGTATAGCGGCAGTGACATGACGCACGGCGGGGAATGGAGTATAAGCTGCAGCATGCTGTATAAGCACTGTGACGTATAGCGGCAGTGACATGACGCACGGCGGGGAATGGAGTATAAGCTGCAGCATGCTGTATAAGCACTGTGACGTATAGCGGCAGTGACATGACGCACGGCGGGGAATGGAGTATAAGCTGCAGCACGCTGTATAAGCACTGTGACGTATAGCGGCAGTGACATGACGCACGGCGGGGAATGGAGTATAAGCTGCAGCACGCTGTATAAGCACTGTGACGTATAGCGGCAGTGACATGACGCACGGCGGGGAATGGAGTATAAGCTGCAGCACGCTGTATAAGCACTGTGACGTATAGCGGCAGTGACATGACGCACGGCGGGGAATGGAGTATAAGCTGCAGCACGCTGTATAAGCACTGTGACGTATAGCGGCAGTGACATGACGCACGGCGGGGAATGGAGTATAAGCTGCAGCACGCTGTATAAGCACTGTGACGTATAGCGGCAGTGACATGACGCACGGCGGGGAATGGAGTATAAGCTGCAGCACGCTGTATAAGCACTGTGACGTATAGCGGCAGTGACATGATGCACGGCGGGGAATGGAGTATAAGCTGCAGCACGCTGTATAAGCACTGTGACGTATAGCGGCAGTGACATGACGCACGGCGGGGAATGGAGTATAAGCTGCAGCATGCTGTATAAGCACTGTGACGTATAGCGGCAGTGACATGACGCACGGCGGGGAATGGAGTATAAGCTGCAGCACGCTGTATAAGCACTGTGACGTATAGCGGCAGTGACATGACGCACGGCGGGGAATGGAGTATAAGCTGCAGCACGCTGTATAAGCACTGTGACGTATAGCGGCAGTGACATGACGCACGGCGGGGAATGGAGTATAAGCTGCAGCACGCTGTATAAGCACTGTGACGTAGAGCGGCAGTGACATGACGCACGGCGGGGAATGGAGTATAAGCTGCAGCACGCTGTATAAGCACTGTGACGTATAGCGGCAGTGACATGACGCACGGCGGGGAATGGAGTATAAGCTGCAGCACGCTGTATAAGCACTGTGATGTATAGCGGCAGTGACATGACGCACGGCGGGGAATGGAGTATAAGCTGCAGCACGCTGTATAAGCACTGTGACGTATAGCGGCAGTGACATGACGCACGGCGGGGAATGGAGTATAAGCTGCAGCACGCTGTATAAGCACTGTGACGTATAGCGGCAGTGACATGACGCACGGCGGGGAATGGAGTATAAGCTGCAGCACGCTGTATAAGCACTGTGACGTATAGCGGCAGTGACATGACGCACGGCGGGGAATGGAGTATAAGCTGCAGCACGCTGTATAAGCACTGTGACGTATAGCGGCAGTGACATGACGCACGGCGGGGAATGGAGTATAAGCTGCAGCACGCTGTATAAGCACTGTGACGTATAGCGGCAGTGACATGACGCACGGCGGGGAATGGAGTATAAGCTGCAGCACGCTGTATAAGCACTGTGACGTATAGCGGCAGTGACATGACGCACGGCGGGGAATGGAGTATAAGCTGCAGCACGCTGTATAAGCACTGTGACGTATAGCGGCAGTGACATGACGCACGGCGGGGAATGGAGTATAAGCTGCAGCACGCTGTATAAGCACTGTGACGTATAGCGGCAGTGACATGACGCACGGCGGGGAATGGAGTATAAGCTGCAGCACGCTGTATAAGCACTGTGACGTATAGCGGCAGTGACATGACGCACGGCGGGGAATGGAGTATAAGCTGCAGCACGCTGTATAAGCACTGTGACGTATAGCGGCAGTGACATGACGCACGGCGGGGAATGGAGTATAAGCTGCAGCACGCTGTATAAGCACTGTGACGTATAGCGGCAGTGACATGACGCACGGCGGGGAATGGAGTATAAGCTGCAGCACGCTGTATAAGCACTGTGACGTATAGCGGCAGTGACATGACGCACGGCGGGGAATGGAGTATAAGCTGCAGCACGCTGTATAAGCACTGTGACGTATAGCGGCAGTGACATGACGCACGGCGGGGAATGGAGTATAAGCTGCAGCACGCTGTATAAGCACTGTGACGTATAGCGGCAGTGACATGACGCACGGCGGGGAATGGAGTATAAGCTGCAGCACGCTGTATAAGCACTGTGACGTATAGCGGCAGTGACATGACGCACGGCGGGGAAT